>NC_039285.1:6478186-6778186 GCF_003368295.1 Carassius auratus
ATTAGGGGGCGCCTCCACACAGCGCGCTGCTTGTCTAAGTGTGTGTGTGAGGTAGATGTCTCGTTCTGCAACAATAGTGCGGTGGAGGGCTGGAAACTCGCCGATCATCTCTGACATGGTCTGCTCCAGAAGATCCTTTTGTTTGCACTTCTCTACATCCTCCTTGCTGATAAGAACAAAAAAACATATAAAAATCTGATTAATAAAATTTCAATCCAAAAAAAACAAAAAAAAAACAAAGAGCATGTCCAGGCCATATTTCACCCACAATAGGAAAATTTTGTGGATAAACAAAATAAAGCCAATACTTAGGACCATTATTTTAACAAATTATTGACTGTCTTTTTTTATGTTAACTTATTTGGTTTACATCTTATAATTAAAAGATAAAGTTATTGCTTCCAGCCCACACCAATCAATTTGGCAAAACTTTAATGTACGCATGCAGACTGGCATCTTTTGCTGTCATGTCCTGGTGTTTTTCCGGTTTCGGAACCATATGAAGTTCCAGATTCCAAGAGACTACTTAAAAATGTCAAGGAGTGATCAATGTGTACATAAAGACTAAGTGGTGTAGAATTGTACCTGATGGGGTCAGAGAGGAAGCACAGTCCCCAGGCCAGACGAGCTTTCTGCCACAGGCTGAGAGCAGCTATTGCACGCTTAAAGGTTACTGGAATGGGCCGATCCCCAAGATGAAATTTACAGAAGGGCACTTTTCCTGCCTGCATTGGGTAGAACAGAAGGAAATGCATCTTTTATTTATTGCAGATCAGTATATGCTGTAGCATGCACTCCAGTCTCCACAGGATTCATGTTTCTTGAATATGTGCATTTATTGTTCTTTGATAATGTGTGACATCTGCTAGGAGTCGGAAACGAGTGCATGAGTTACAGTGCATGTCAGGACCATGAGGACTGCGTGAGTGAGCGAGCGAGCATGTGGATTAACACTGACCTCCTTAAAGGCTTCTCTAAACTCTCCTCCGGGGGCCATGCCCAGCTGTTCTGTAATGTGAGCCGAGACTTTGAGCAGCAAGATCTGCATGAGGCCAGACATCACTCCATTCTGACACGAGAATTGCAAGAAAAAAAACAAACGAAAAAAAAACAAACAGAAAAATTAGGTTAGACTAGTTACACGTCGATAAATCAATGCAGAGGACTGTGTTTGACAATTTAATAACTATGTCAGTACAGTCTTGGGTTTTGTGGCTGACCTGTTTAATGGCTTGCTGGACCTTCTCCAAGTTAATGTCTTTAGCCTCTTTTAGCAGCGTTTTCTCATCCATCTTAAGCATGGATACTCTGTACTGGCATAACTCCACCACCACCACATCTGGCTGGACTGCTCGGATCGTCTAAAAACAAAAAGCATCAAATCAAAACAGCATTTAATCTATCAGTAGAACACACTGACTTTGATAGTAGGAAAAAAAAAACATTATATGAAAGTCACTGGGGACCAGCAGCTGTTTGGTTAGATCTAAAAATAGGCTAAAATATCTGTCCTTCTTTTTTTATTTTGTTACCTTGTAAGGCTACGTTTTTTAAAATAGGGAAATAAGTATAAGTGTATAAACTTATAAGTGGTTTTACGTTCAAACACTGGTTGTTAGTCCATAAAAAGAGAAAGCAGTGGCTTACAGTGGCAACATCCTTCTTGCTGCTGTCGCTGAAGTGGGCGGTGCCAACCAGGTACACAATACTGCCCTCAGGTGTGGTGAGACGGGTCACAGTGTCCGGCAGATCAGGCTCCGTCTGCCGCCGCTGGGTACGCACTTGCCACAATACTTCCACTGCTTCTGAGTCCGCTAAATAGACAAAACATTTTCATACCAAGATCACAAATAAAAACAAACATTATTTATCCCAAGTACATAATAGGTGGAGCAAGTACAATATTATTATATATACTTTAAGGACACAGTAGAGGCATGGCTAAATTTTTTTTTTTTTTTTTTTTTTTAGAGAACTAGTTTCAGCACTGAAATACAGTATTCTTTTCATGGATTGAAAAAAAAAAAAAAAAAAAAAACCTTGCATGTTAACCAGACAACAATGGTAAGATTGGTCATGAGATCTGCTTATGAAATTAGAAACCTTTAAAACCCTCTAGCATTAAAAATGAAATGCCACTGGACAGGAATAATACTAGACTGTGCTTAATATGAATTTTGTGAAGCACTAAAATACAACAACTAAAAACAAATTAAATGAAATTAGAAAACCGAAAAGTCCAAATCTAAGAATAATAAAGTGAAAACTCACAATAACTGTACACTTAAATTATAAATAAATAAACATACATTCAAAAAACACTAATAACCCTACACTGGACAAGAATTTTATTTTTATAATACAGTATAACATCTCTAATTTATTATTAATTTATTGAGGACTACACAGCACCATTTCTTACAAAATCATATGAAAGAAAACTTGGATTCAGATCTATTATTTTGTAAACTTTAAATCAGAGAGTACTCACAGAGTCCGAGAGGAAATGGGAGGCTGTGCATCATCTTCTGCTGGGCCAACGGAGTCATCCTACAAACAGAAATCATGCATTATCATCTACATATTTCACTGTATGAACGCATTCTGAAAATGTACTGTACACAAAACAGGTACGAACAAGCTTGGCATTCACTATGAGGAACTGCCATTTCTTTTTTGAGGTTAAGCAGATGATATCATAAGCAGATGTGAAGCTTCAGTAAAACAAAAGAATGCTGTACATTTTTCTTCATCATGGGAAATGCCCACCTAAACAAACAAAAGATGATTATCCAATACACCCAGTACCCACAAGAAGGCACTAGAGAGACTACATGCACATTAAACCATAATGAAAAGTAAATAAAAAGCACAAGAAACTGAATCACTGATGCTTTAACTTTCTCAAAAAAAAAAAAAAAAAAGCTTTCCTTTCACAAATTTCCATTTAACGAACTGTGTTCATGGCTTGAATCAAAACCTCCTTAATATTCACAAATAAACCACTATAATCATGCAAATAAATTAGTTTCTAAATATATCTAGTACATTTCTCACCCTGCCAAATAAGAGAAAACAAAATGTAGAAGTTCTTAATTCTATACCTCTGAGTTGCTGTCCTGTTCCATTGTCCACCGTTCAGTAAATCTTTAACCTGGAAGTAAAGATAATACGAGTCAGATGCCAAAAACAACACACATAATGTGACTCCACAAAATGATCTTGAGATATTCAACAGATTTGAACACCTTTAGAAGACAGTGTACAGGTCTGTTGGAAATAAATGCCTCAACACTAAACCACACACTGTTTAATTAAAGGACTTCTAACTTTTCTGACTTCTGTAGTTGGGTTGGTTGAGTAAAGTGAGTCATCAGGCTTGATTATCAGTCTGCCATCTTGCCTTGTGCAACTAGACCACGTATGCTTTTCAAACTATTGAGATTCCAGCACAACAGGATTAGTTTGTTTTGCTGTGGGTTTATATCTTATAACATCTTTTAAGTGGCACAGCAAGCATTTGTATGTTGACCATATAACAGATCGAATCCTACAGAAGTCAGACATTAAAGGTGGCAACGTGATGTCATGAGACCATCGGGTTAACACACCAAACTCAATTCAGAAAGCTTATCGTGTCTAGCTTATAAACAGCTAAGTAAAATTTGGTTTAATTTATTAGCAAATCCGCTGATCTCGTGCCCATTTTCAAATCAATGTATTAGTCCTGACACAAAGCTAAACTAAACCACAAAATCTGATGGAATAGCAGCAATCTCAGCCACCACTTTGAATAAGCAGCAAATATAAAAATAGCTCTTACATTTGACTTGGCAGAGCGATTATCCACTCTTCACACAAATCGGATCGAAATGCAGTGCGGGATGGTTCTTGACAAAGTAGTTCGGCTACAGGCTAACTGCGCACACATACACCCAGCTGTTAGCCGATGCTATGCTAATATAAGCTAAGCCCCTTTAAAACTTTCAACTGACCAACAATAAGTAATTTATTTGACGCGCCGTAACGTCTATAATATTTAATCGTATTAGAGAGAGATCTTAACAATCTTAAAACTAACTAACTGACTGTAGTTTGTTTGCTAGCCTCGGCAAAAAATGAAATGATTAAAGTTAGAGCTACTGTCAGCTGCTGGCATGAAGTGACTCTGTACTGTAGCGCCGGCCCTTACTGCAATGCATTCTGGGTAATGTAGTATATAGGATGATAGAGACTGAGGCCTGCCTATCTATCTATCTATCTATCTATCTATCTATCTATCTATCTATCTATCTATCTATCTATCTATCTATCTATCTATCTATCTATCTGTCCGTCCATCCGTCTATCTGTAATCTATCCATCCATCCATCCACCATCTATCTATCTATCTATCTATCTATCTATCTATCTATCTATCTATCTATCTATCTATTATCTATCTATCTATCTATCTATCTATCTATCTATCTATCTATCTAATTACAAAAATATAGTATACTTTAAATGTTACCCTGTTATCTCGTAACCTTTAAAGCTGTTAACAAGTGAAAGTAGATGGAACTACTTCGACTCACGTTTATACTTTCTGAAACAAAACGTGGTTAAAACCCGAAAAAACTGTTCTGTCTTTTTTGTTGTAAAAGAAAAAAGAGAGATACATTTTGTTCAGCTGAAATAGCCTGCATCTTTGTTTAAAACAGATTATGTTGCTCAATTAAGATTAAGTTATTTGTTCATTGAAATTTGCTCTTGACATTCAGATAATATTACAACTGAAGACAAAGTTTTAAAACAATATGTTTATTATGGTAACTACAATTCATTACCCTGGTGACCATCATAACCAATGCGATGTCAGTAAGCCCAAACACGAAAAAAGGTGTTTCATATTAGCTAAAAATGCTGAATGCCTTTAACAGAGCTTATGTGGGACTGTTACAGAGACAGGTGGGATTTCTCATTATACTGGTTTCAGTGTTTTGTGAGGTAGTAGTAAGCATTTTATGCATTATATTAAAAATGGTTTACATCATTTTACAACATTGTGACCCTTATACACCTCTTTCTGAGGATCACGTATAACAGAAATATCTCATCAAACAAATTTTAGAGACAGGCTAAAAAATGATAAAGGGCTGATAAAGATCAAATAAAGACTCAAACTCATGTTTGACCCATGTAATTTGTGTATCATGTGTTTAATTAACCATTGAACATGCAGTATACAACCAATGTGATAATCTAACATTAGTTTTTTTCTTTTTGGCATAGATTAATTATTTTTTCTAAGCAGGTTACTTGGTTGAAATGCTGCAAAATATACACATATTAAACGTAAACATTTGTCAATAATTTGTGGCACAAAATAGACAAAAAAATTAAATAAAAAAGAATGAAATGTCACTTCAAAACAATTATATTTCCGCTAACGCATGAACAAAATAAACATGGCCATGGACTTTTATTCTTTTAAAACACTTTGTCTATCCATTTTAACATATTGGCTCAAAGACCGGTTGCCATAAAGCTTTTCAAGTTTGAGATTAGCACCCTTAACACCATCATATTATATTCTCATCTAAAAATTCGAGGCTGGAAAATCAGGTGCAGTGCCTTCCCCTCTAATGGTATTGCCATTCATGATCTGTGTTCGCTGTATCACAAAATCATTCTCAAAATATTGCACTTTCGATGCATGATATGTGCTTGAAAAACAGTGAGCTGCAGCTATCTCTAATATCAGTCTCATGCCTTGTGGTTAGAGGTGCTCTTGGATACTAATTGTGTGCTTTTTGTATTCACTCAAAATCACAAAAGTATGTTTTGGCAGGGCTTTTGTTATACTTTATCCCAAAATGCATAAGTGAATATCAAGGATTTATAAAGGTGGAATGACACTTACACAAACTGGGTATCAAAAGCATCTTTTATGAATCCACTTTAGTTTGAAAATCCAGCTAAAGAAGCTGAAATCTTTCCGTCAAAACGTTTGTTCAAAACAGCTGGTATAAGGATCTATATTTTTTTCTGATGATCCGGAGTTGAATGTCTTTGAGCACTTAACCCAAAGACCCAGAGTGATATTGTCTCATTTAATAAGTGCACCAGAGGTGTTTGGATGAACACATCATGTGACAGTCTTTTAAAAAAAAGAATGCCTAAAATCTCTCATATTATATATATTTTTCTGTACATCTAAGTATATACATTCTAAATGTGCATATTATTGCCACAAAAAAACATGAGGTTGCATATTTTAAGAATACATGTATTGCGTCGGATACCTTAAGACATCTATATGAAACAGACATTGATTGTGAAAGACAACATGAAACCATGTAGACATTGATGATACAGGAACAAATGGTGCTTTGTGCAAAATTCTGACGTGCCTTGCCTTCATTTGTAATGTCATAGGGAACTCGTTAACCCATATGGTGAGCACCAAGGTCATGGGTGATTTTATTTTCCCTCAAACTACACACGTCCTAATATGTGAATGTAAGGCTGGGAGATGATTTTGAAAGGTGCACTTATTTCTTACACAAATAAATTAACCGTTTTTAATAATCCAGCAGTAATTGAAAACTCCAGTTTAACATAAACAAAAATAATTAAGTGCACCTTTAAGAGTACAAAATAGGTTACACATTGGCTGCCCCAATGTCCCATAATCTTCATCTCTGAAAATGAAATAATGTGAGCTCCTCCACTCATAATTGAAAAACCATTAACATAACCCTAAAAAAGGGCATATTCCTTTGTGCTTCAGTTCATATACTAATTGCTTTTGCATTTGTGTGTGTGTCGGTGTGTATCTAAAATTTTCTTCAACACTCTCCAGCAGCAATCAACTCTCCCGGTCTGGCTAGTCTGTCCCTTCTGTTTTGCTCCTCCTCATCCTCATACAGTGTGTGATGGATGCTCAGCAGCGGGTGTGAGGGGTTTCGACTAAAAGGCCCTGGCTGGCTCTCAGGCTCTGTCTCTTGATTGAGAGGATCTTTGACATTCGGGGAGTCTGGAGGTTGCATGTTGGTCGCTCCACCATTCATATATGATGTTGTGGAGAGGGTGGCTGTGGAGAAGGCAGGGGTGGTCAACAGTGGAGGAGACTCTTTCTTCTCTAAGGGGACAAATGGTGATATAGAATTATCAGTAATACAAATATAAACCATTGTATATAATACATTGTTTTATGTCTGATATTAAAATGCAAATTTTTCTAAATAAATAATAATAATAAAATCTAAAATCAATTATTTTAAAGCCTACAGGTCAATTTATACATCACAACATTTTAATGTACTGAGTAAAAATGGATAAATTCATTTTGAGATTTGCTTAAGATTTAACAAAACATGTTATGTGTTATTAAATTATTACTGTTTTTAAAAATGAACTTGAAATAAGCTTAAGTGTGTGAATAAAATGAAGAAAAAGGTAATGTAAAAATAGGAAAATTAAAAAATAGGTGAATATTGGGTGATCTGTTGAATGTGCAATTAAGTACTGCAGGAACGGATTACTAAAACTCTAATCTAAATGCGTTTTTGCACTTCCAGTTCCATCATCCCAAGGTCAAATTATTATTATTATTATTATACATTTTTTTGTTTGTTTGAATGACTGAAATAAGGTCTGTGGTTAACACAAGTTCAAGATACATTTTCATGTTTTATTCTATGGCATAAAATATACCAGTAATATCACCTCATGATTTATAGGCGTTTATGTACAGTATATTGAAAAATGCAAGATGTGTGGCTAAATAGACTATAGAGACATCCAGATGTCTGAGACATTTAGAAGTGTGAGACATTTAGATGTCATCAGACCAAACAGAAAAACTCTACTCAGTAGCCTCATTATGTTTATATTTGTGCTATTGCAAACTATTATAATTCAAACTTTCCAACTTGTATAATTTAAATAAAGATTTTTTTAAAGGGTTGTCATGCAACTATAGTGTAGTTAATTTATACTGTATTAAACTTTTTACTTCTGGTGATTGCATTTCACTTCAAAAATTCATAGAAGTTAAATTAATTTGTAAAGATTACCTTAATGAACAAAATGTGTAATAATATGTATGCTAACCTCTGTGTTGGCCTACAAAAATACAGCATCCCTGCAGCATACTCTAATAATTCCAATATGGCACCAATCAATTGTGCATTCCTAGAGACAATCCTAGCATACCAGTATGAGAAGAGGAGACATGGACAACTGTATGTGGACCCTCAATATACACATTACTGAGAGCGTGCTCAACCGGGGGTGGCTCAGGATCGACCGTTTCTGTTTTTGCTTTCTGGATGGTTAGCATGTAAGGATGAACATCCAGCGAGAGGTTAAGAGTGTGTTTCTTCTCTATATTATTTGTTTCTGCAGCTGAAAATATAATTTTTAAAAACATAATCAGTAAATTTTAATGACATTTGCTATACTAACCAAAACCAGGTTTTACTACACCAGTACCTTTGTTAGTAGGAGGATGTTGTGTGCTCTTGCTGTCCAGAAGTGGAGCAATAATGCTATCTGGTACATTCTTCCTTCGGACTGGTTTAGGT
This sequence comes from Carassius auratus, assembly GCF_003368295.1. NCBI lineage: Eukaryota > Metazoa > Chordata > Actinopteri > Cypriniformes > Cyprinidae > Carassius > Carassius auratus. Next base: position 6,486,760 of record NC_039285.1, read on the forward strand.
TTGTCTGCCTTTATACTGTTTTCCAGTCTGGTTAGATTCAAGGGTTCCTGTATAAAAAACAGAGAGATATGAGGGACATTTCAATAATAGAAGGACCATTCGGCAAGTAAGCTCAACTAAATGAGTATGTCCTACCTTAAAAGGTTGTGGCAGAGGGTTAGATGAGGGGATCCACTTCATCTTCTTGCGGGGTCTCTTGATTACTGAGGGCTCTCCTCCCAATTCTCCCACACCCAGCATTGAGGGGTCCAAACTGGGGTCAATAGTCTGGTTCCCAGAGTCTCTCACAGTCGGAGTGGCATCGTGGTTGGATTGAGCCAATGCTGCCAGCAGCTGCCGCACCACGTTATCATACATGAGGTCACTCTCGTTGGTGATAAAGTCCAGTCTGTTGAGAGACTTAATGTGGTCTCTGTTCTCATTACAGAACATGGCCAGAATGTTAATGTCACAAAATTGTGACTTCTGCCAGCGCCGGCGTGTTTTGATACCAACTTTGTGCAGCTTGTCGAAGACGAAATTTGACTTCCGGACTACAAACAAATGCAGCAAGTTCACAAGGATAATGAGGTTCATAGTACACAGCAAAGCGATGTCCACTGCGGCCATAATGCGCTGGAGCTGCACAGCTGGGAGCTTGCAGTTAACATTCAGCCGGAGTTCAGGGATGCTGCTAGTGTCCGGCGGCTCGCCAAGCGCGCAAGTGAACTCGTTCTGCCTCTGACGGGCATAGTAGGTGCTCAGGTACGTTATGGGTATTGAGCTGAGGCAGATGATGGCTAAATGTCGCCCCAAATACAGCTTAGCCAGAAAGTTACTCTGCCCACGGCGCTCAAGATACTTCTCAAACAGGTTCTGCTCGGGGCTCTTCTCCTTCTCTGCGTTCTCGATGATCTCCCTCCGCTCACGTTCTGTAATCCCCGGCCCCTTGGACTGGATCTGCTTCTCAATCTTGGGTGCTCTGCCTTCGGCCGCCCTGTGGTAGCAGTTGTCAATCTCTTGAAGCAGGAAGTTGAGCTCAGAGGTGAGTCGAGTGGAGGCCAGGAACTCCCATGCCAGGGCAGGTATGTACATGATGCCTGCGAAGGCCAGCAGAGCGTAGGGCAGAAACTTGTGCTCAAACAAGGAGGGCCGAAGCTGGGGGTCGACTCCAGGCACTGCATCCCGCAGCTCTGTCCAGCAGTAGCCTCTGGCATACAGGGCCTGGTCGCGTGTGAAGTTGTGTGGGGTGTAGCAATATATAGATTCCTCTAAAAGTGAAGGAAAATCCCACTTCACAAAATATTTAGGATCTCTGAAGAGCAATCAATTAAATACCACTAGTGTCCATGCCACAGCTATAATGATAATGACACAAAGGAATGATGGGTCTGGAATCACTTTCAGAGCTATTCTTTCCAGCTGATCAACAATAAAATACTGACAACCAGAATTCAATTTGAAGAACTAAAAATGAACTGAAATGAAAATTAATCGTAATATAAAAAAACAAAAACTAATAAATATAGCTAAAACACAAGAAAATTACAAAAAAAAATATTAAAATGAAAACTGAAAATATAAAAATAAAAAGCTAGCTAAAAATAATACAAATATTAGAGTAAATAAATAATACAAAAATAACATTGACACCAATATAGTTTTATAGTTACAATTATTATTCTTGATGTTAACGGTAGAGATTTTAATTTCATCAACTACATTATTTAATATTTTAGGATTCAGTCAAAATAAATTTAAGGAATATTGTGTGATGCAATATTGACTAGATTTAATTGACTAGATTCTCATCAAAAGATGGAAAACTGCAACTAAAACTGTGTAAAAATGAACACTGGATATTACAACTGTCTCTATCCAGGAAAATCTGGCAATTGGTTTACCCAGCAGGGATTTGTTTCTTGTAACGAGCTGTCATTACGTTGGAATGGGTTTTCTACATAGTATAAGGCAGCACAGGCCAATAATGATGAATCAGTGATAAAACAAATGCTACATTTGTCTGTGCCAGTTGGACAAAGATAGAGGTAATTCTTTCACAGCTGCTGTAACTCCTATACAGTAGTTGCTTCGACCTTATTTGGGGATTATTCATTGGATTGCACTCCTGCACAGAATCAATAATGTTTAGAAAGGTAATATTGTCATTAGCTCTAGTTTACTAAAGCAGACTTGTGCATGTTATTATTTGGTGTGTCTAGATAGAATAAAATCTTTATGGTTACAGCCTGTTATTTTTTATTTTGTACCTTTAAGTTTCAGACTGATTCAAATTAATATCCTTGCAATTTATCCTAAACAGCCTCAGCCAACACAACATTGAAGGCTTGGCTTTCCCTTACCCTCGTTCCTGCTGTATAAGTATTCCTATTACAGAAACAATTATTGCAATGTAGTAGCCCTCAAATGATATGGAAAGGCAATTTAACTGCAGACTCAAAAGAGTTCCTACTACAACCTTTCTAAGCATTAATGCATCTCCAACATTTATTCAGATTTAAACTATACTGCATGTTTCTGCCCAGCAGGGTTCTCAATGTTCAGTCACAGCCAGTTGGTGCTGCTATGCAGTAAGACTGACTCAGCATTCAGAGTAAACCCCTCCTACCACCACAACCTCTCTTTATTTCTCTCTCTCTTTTCCTACTTACTCACCCCACAATATCTCTAGCTAAAATAATTTAACCACTCCTTTGCTGGATAGCAGAGGACCGCAGGAATACAGAAAATCCCATAAAAAATAGCAGTTAATAATAGCTCAACTTAATACAACTTAAATCTGGCACTTCTTTCACCAGTGTCACTCACTGATTTAACATTTTAAGCCATATCATCAATTCTTTATATGCATACATGTGTTTGCCCTAAGCATGTTTACATCCACACATTTTTATGAAAATACATTTTGCATAAAAAATACTGAATGGAAAAATATGAATGTGAATGTGCACAACAAATATTGAGGCTTGAGTCATTTTAGTATAAGCGAGGTTACTTTTTATTTTTACATTTTCTGTTTTCAATTTATTTTAGTTTTAGACATTTTTTGTGCTATTTGTAATTTGTATTAATTTTTCTTTGTCAATATAGTTTTTATACATTTTTATTTCAGTTCAAGTTTTGTTTATTCTAGTACCATTTTAATAACAAGTTAAATAAAATTAATATGAGAAAAGCTGAATAGCTGTATATATATATATATATATATATATATATATATATATATATTAGTTTTTATTCTATTTTTTATTCGGTTTTAGGTTCAGCTTTAATTTCAATTTAAGTTAACTATAATAACCCTGATGTATGCTCCTTTGAGGAAGATACATTTTTTAATTTGTAAGAAGTGCATAAACTGATGAAACACGTGTACCACATAAATCCCTAGACATGCATCAGAAAGTCATGTGACTGAATAATTTACTCAGATTTTTGTCTGCTATCACCATGTCGCTGCTCACTGGCATAAAGTCGAGCTCTGTTGTTCCTCACATCCTCAGAAATCATCACCTCATGTTGAAAAGGAATGGCTTTCAGAACTCTTTCTCGCTGCAAACTGTAAGGTGTTTACTTCTCCAGACAATGCTGCGTAACACCACTAACCTGCAAAGTTCCGTGTGAAAACTAATGTGACCAGCAGTATAGGGATGATGACAGTTCCTATGGTGACGACCCGGTCAAAGGGCAACTCTAGTTTGAGTTGCACCATGAGACCCGCCAGTACACCGCTCTTCTCATCCTGTGTGGAACCCGGCAGGATCAACTCCTTCAACTTCTCACCCGCAAGCAGAGCCGTGGCCATGTCCAAGTTCTGCTCGAGGATGTTCTGCATTCGGCACCAGCAACCCGCTCACCACTAACCTCACAACACTCCTGATGGGACCTGAAGCTCCTCCTCCTCCCAACCCGTCAGCCACTGGATTGGCTTTTCCCTGCAACAATATAATGAGTTATATGTAAGAGGTGTTGAGTTGAAGGATGCAAGTGGATCTTCTAAGTGTCACAAAGGAAGCTTTGTGGTCAGCCTGAGTTAATGGGTTATTAATGGCTGATCTCGTCAGAGGTAGATTGAAGAGAGGAAAAATCAGAGTTGATCTGTTGCTTCTACTGACAGCTGGGATGAATTTCTCATCATATCTATTCCACTTCTGCAAAAACCTGTAAATGAACAAGAGAATCAACAGATTACAGATTATCAAGAAAATGTAAACCGTAAAGATAAACTGTAAAAGTACAGTAAATTGCATTTGCTTCTGCAAGTTCAGACTATGAAAGTGCATGTTCCTTTAATTCAGTAACCAGTGGAGTGTGTCTATCTGCAGAGTCCTTCGAGAGCGTGCAATAGTGACAAGGACAAAAAGACATCCAACTAGAGGCTTAATCATTCAAGACAGTCCAGATTAGATTACAAAGATGGTACACTGTTGTTCTTTAACTCATTGGACAGATTTACAGCATTATTTCCAAATGACAGATGGAAGCTTGATATGTTGCAGAGTGTCTTTGCCCACAGTATAAAACACAGACAAGACAATATCTGTTGCACATTTAGAAAATCAATATATCTCGCTTTGAGCTCAAGAAATCAATAAGGAACAGCTTTCTAACAAATGGAAAGAGCAATACAAATGGCAGTAACCCCACGTTGGTAAGTAAACTTTATTTTTGGGATGAAGTAAATAAGTTTTTCAACTGAATGACTATGTTAATTGTTTATTTAGAATTTTAACAAAACAATGGTCAAGGCTGTGGCAAAAAAATGTTGGTGTCTTTGTGATTGACTTTATTTCGGCAACTATATAATAATATTAATTTAATTTAATTTAATTAATTTGTATTAAAATATTTAATCAATGCAAAAAGCCAAAAAAAAAAAGCCAAAAAAAAAAAAAAAATTATATATATATATATATATATATATATATATATATATATATATATATATATATATATATATATATATATATAAGAAATTACATTTAATACATATTCAACCTGTAAAATAACTTTGTATTAAATGCAAGGTTAAATTTCTATGGGTAAAATTTTTAATTGTATGTTATTTTATTGGATGTTGAGCAGTACACTCACTCTATCCATATTAAAGTAAAAAAAAAATTGCAATGTGGTTGAAAAATCATGTTACCATGCACCTAGACTGGTTGAGAATCATTAATTTGGCCGATAAAGTATATTGCACCCTGTTACATATATAACAGACACTGCGGTCAATATATTATGATCTGTTGACTTGCATGTTTTTCAATTTCGGTTTTGAATTATTACAATTGGTGCTGAATCTTGAATACAATATGTGCTGATATAAGACACTAAAAATGTACTTATGCCAGGCACAGATTAAGCTTTTATTTGTCTCTAGAAAGAGCAACTTTGGCCTAGTTAGGGACAATATAGATCACATAAGAGACTAGAAAGAAGACTGAAAACTCCTTTCACAGCAGGTTTGATAAAACTCTGAAACAAGTTGATAGTTATTAGGAATGTGCCATGCAACAGCATGCAGTATCTTTTAAGGTAAAACATCCTCAGATATAATCTATTTTCACTGACAATGCTGTAATGACACATTCTGACAGTGAATGTTTAGGAGCAATAAGGTCATGCGGTGCACATCACTTACGCTCGGTCGAGGAGCTGTCCATCACTGGATCATCTGGCTAGGATGACACACAGCGGCTTAAGACATAGATATGATCAAATATACGTTACTATATACGACATGAGCGGGGAAAAAAACAGACGGAGAGGAGAGGAGAGGGTTGCTTTGACTCTAATCTTCATGATGTAACATACCTGCAGTCAGATTACTCGATTATACCGAGGAATACACAGAGCCTGTATCCTATGATAAAATCATCAACATCAGGAAATATCTCCTCACAACGACCAACAGATCCCCCCAAAGAAACAAAGGACGCGGATGCTGTGACTTGTGCTTTGACGCTGAGCATCCCCGGCGTCTGAAGAGTTAATCTGCAGTGCGGGCGAGCCGTTTCAGCGTGTATCCGGACACACACCGGTTTGTTCCGCCTCTCGCCGTCCCTCTCACCCTCCCCTGACAAACCTCACACACTTCTCCGGTTTCCACCATCATCTTCACACAGACGTTCAAGGACATTCATTGTCAACGCATGTTTGAATTGCACGAGACTACAGTAGGCTATATCGTTATTACGCGTGTGTGGAAACGCAAATAAATTTGCTTAACTAAAAGTTACATTATGGAATTTTGAAGATATGTATTAGATTAAACTTTTTTCTATATGGTCTGCTGCTGTACTGTATTTTCCATCGGTTTTGTTTTATATTTTGCTGTATGTTATTGTAAATAAAAATCCTCCAGCCCAGGCATAAGATTCTATTCTATTCTATTCTATTCTATTCTATTCTATTCTATTCTATTCTATTCTATGTATCATGTTAATGTTACTGAAGTGTGAAATCTGGAAAATATCTCTAGGTAACAATGTAGTACCTTTATTTTTGTCACATCAGTTTTATTATTATAACAAAAATGTTATATACAGATGTGGCAAAATAATTTATGTAAAAAAAAAGACTATAAAGAAATTTGTTAATGTAATAATATAAATATAAAAAGACAGCTCTAGGAACCTTTTATTCCATAATTCTACAGCTATATGCAAATACTTTTGATATTCGACAGCAAGATAAGAACATTAGTTATGTAGTGTTTGTTTAATCCCTTTTGCAATTTCAGAAAAGAAATTATCTGAAAAAAGTATTTTATTCTAAATTAAATTAAATTAAATTAAATTAAAGTAAATTAAAGGGATAGTTCACAAAATAAATAAAATCATTCTAGAATTATTTACTCATTCCAAAAATGTTCGACTTTCTATCTTCTGTGCAACATAAAATAAGACATTTAGAGTTTTTTTTTTTTTTTTTTTTCAATTTAAGGCATTCACCAAAATGGTGTGGTGACCAACATTCTTAAGGGTGAATAAATTATGAAATAAGTTTCATTTTAGCATGAACTATCCCATTAACTGTGTCCATCTTGAAGATTCAGTGTTAGTATACATATATATTATACATATACATACATTGTATATTTTGCTGTATTTACTGCACATGCTGAGCTTTTAGGTCACTTTCTGGAAGAAGTAATTCACATTTCACATAAATAATATTTTACATTTTATTGATCTACAATAACATCACAAGACTTATATGTATACAAAAATAAAATCTAACAAAATAAAAATGGTTGCATGCAACATGGCATTGAACGATAATATGGTCCAAAGTGTGTTAGAATTATTAAAAGCATCATATATTAGGTCCCCTACTCTTCCAGCTTCTGACATATGGGTTTAGATAATGCATTACAAGTGCTATAGATTGTACATGCATGTCTTCACCATTTATTTGCATATAAATTTGCTCAGCTATTCGCTCATCACTTATGATTCTAATTTCAAACTGGTCTGGTTGGCTATATTCATGATTGTGTGACACAAGTAAGGATCTTTACAAAAGACTTTCAAAAATCAACCACACATTTTGACTTGTTGTATTTTTTCCTGACTAAATAGTCATTCAGTAATACCTTTGACAGACACTGTAACGTTCAAAAATCTGGGGTCAGTATGATTTTAAAAAAATTTATTTGAAAGAACTGTCATGCTCACCAAAGCTGCATTCATTTCATTAAAAACTGTAAAAAATGATGAAATGTTAGTTTAATATATTTCAAATGTAATGTATTTCCAGCGATGGCAGCGCTGCATTTTTCAGTGTCACATGATCCTTCAGAAATTATTCTAATATGCTGATTTAGTGCTCAAGAAACATATTATATATGTTGAAAAGAGTTGTGCTGCTTAAAAACGGAGATATTTTTTTTCAGGATTCTTTGATGGATAAGAAGTTCAAAGGAACAACGTTTAGTTGTCTTTCTTTCACTTTTGATCAATTTAATGCATCTTTGCAGAATAAAAGCACTAATTTCTTATAAAATAAAAAGTTTTAACCCCAAACGTTTGGACAGCAGTTCATAAATATGACAGGTCAGCTAACAACAATGACAGAACAGTAAGTTTCATACCCAAAAAACAAAATAAGCCTGTTTCAACTGACATTATAATCCTCCATATCTGTACCTTAACTTTTATTCTCTGTTTTTTTTCCTTCTGGTGCCTGTATCTTTGGTCACTGGGCCATCTGGACCACCACTGATTTCCATGCCTTCTCTCTGTCAAAATCCCTTAGTGTGCCATTTGATGTTTGTTGCTGTAGGAAAAGAATCAGACAGTAGAAATGAGATGACTTTAAGGTCTTCCTTTGTTAATCACAACACCCTTTACGTGGGTTTTGACGAAATTACAGAGAACAGCTCTGCGATGCTACAGCTGGCACTGTACAGTACAGTTTTCCTTTTTTTTTTTTCTTGGCTCACATGTGCACAGCCGTACAACACACACAGTATAAAAAAACTTATTTTACTCTTAAACTGACTTGTCATCTAATTCACAGAGTGTATGCTTGTGTGTTTACCTCAGAGTGTTTTTTGTGTAGTGTGTCCCATTCAGTAGCTCCTGTGCGGAGCTGGCTCTTGTAGGAAGCACACTTTACTATGGTGGCTAATGTCAGCACCGCCTGCACCAGCAGCAGCCCCATCAGCACAAGCAGCAGTATGTCATTCAACTGCTGCACGCACAACATACATTCAAAAACGTAACACATTTTGAACATCCTTCAAGATGGGTGTAAAAGTGAAAATGTATAAAGCCGAAATAAAATATAAATACTAGATGAAAAAAAAAACTGCATAAGGATGAGTCAGTTTTCATTTTTGGATGAGCAATCCCTTTAGGGAGTCAAAAAGGTCAAAATCAGACATTTTGGAACAAATTTGATTTGATTGGTGTCGTGCACAGAAATTACTCACCTTTGTTAATGGCACTTCAAGCAGAAAGATCTCAATAAAATTAATCATGCTGTAGGACAAAAATCCAGAAGCAGAGAAAAGCAGTGGTGAAGTCACACTACTTATAGCAATCAGCATTTCCACCTACAGCGTTAAAATTGAGAGGGGGAAAGAAAGAGAAAAAAGAAGGCAAGATATAGTCTTTAGCGGGGCTCATTCTACAGAGAAGGCAGAGAGACAGCTAAATGAGTGAGAATGGTGAATTTCCTCTAGGGATGTTCGATTGCACTGCTTTATTGCTGGAGAGACCCTGATGGTGACTCACCAGATGCTTGCTGGGATATTCTGCCACCACATGGCTGGCAATGGCACTGGGGAAACACTGCAGAGGAATCACACACACAAACAATATCAGTCACTCTGGATAGTTTATAATTTGAATGATACTAATATTTAATATAACAGACTGAACTCACAGCTACTAGAATCCAGAAGAAAGTGACAGAAAGATATGGATCTGGGAGGAGAGCACCCAAATTGAGAGCAATAATTCCGCCAAATACAGTGGAGATGCCCACTATAACCTCAATTACCTGCACCAGAGAGAGAGCAGCAAATCTACAGTGAATGTCATGCTGATATACAGTGCATACACACACATACACACAATCTCATTTGTAGGCAACTCACGGCATAAGCCTTGAGAAGACGAGTGGGGAACGAAGCCGGGGTCACCACCGCAGGACCATCAGACACTGGCTGGAGGAATGAGATGGATGATAGCAAGGAGGAAAAGAAAAAGAGCAGAGAGACATGAGCATATTAAATGTAATTCATACAGGTGCTGGTCATGTAATTGGAATATCATCAAAAAGTTGGTTTATTTAATTAATTCCATTCAAAAACTTGTATATTATATTCATTCCTTACACACAGACTGATATATTTCAAATGTTTATTTATTTTATTTTGATGATTATAACTGACAAATAAAGAAAATCCCAAATTCAGTATCTCAGAAAATTTGAATATAAATTAAGACCAATAGAAAGAAAGGATTTTAAAAAAATCTTGGCCAACTAAAAAGTATAAAAATGAAAAGTATGAGCATGTACAGCACTCAATACTTAGTCGATCAGTCTGTGGCACTTCTCAGGTGTTATGAGAGCCCAGGTTGCTCTGATAGTGGACTTCAGCTCTTCTGCATTGTTGGGTCTGGGATATTGCATCTTCCTCTTCCCAATACCCCATAGATTTTCTATGGGGTTAAGGTCAGGCGAGTTTGCTGGCCAATTACAAACAAGGATACCATGGTCCTTAAACCAGGTACTGAAAGCTTTGGCACTGTGTGCAGATGTGAAGTCCTGTTGAAAATCTGCATCTCCATAAAGTTGGTCAGCAGCAGGAAGCATAAGGTGCTCTAAAACTTCCTGGTAAACGGCTGTGTTGACCTTGGACCTCAGAAAACACAGTGGACCAACACCAGCAGATGACATGGACCCCAAACCATCACTGACTGTGGAAACTTTACACTGGACCTCAAGCAACGTGGATTGTGTGCCTCTCCTCTCTTTCTCAAGACTCTGGGACCCTGATATCCAAAGGAAATGCAAAATTTACTTTCATCAGAGCACATAACTTTGGACCAATCAGCAGCAGTCCAGTCCTTTTTGAGGCGAGACACTCCTGATGCTGTCTGTTGTTCAAGAGTGGCTTGACAAGGAATGTGACATCTGAAACCCATGTCTTGCATACGTCCGTGCGTAGTGGTTCTTGAAGCACTGACTCCAGCTGCAGTCCACTCTTTGTGAATCTCCCCCACATTTTTCAATGGGTTTTGTTTCACAATCCTCTCCAGGGTGCGGTTATCCCTATTGCTTGTACACTTTTTACAAGCACACAATTTAAAGGCTTTGCAGGTGTTTTGAGTTAATTAGCTGATTAGAGTGTGGCACCAGGTGTCTTCAATATCGAACCTTTTCACAATATTTTAATTTTCTGATATACTGAATTTGGTATTTTCCTTAGTTGTCAGTTATAATCATCAAAATTAAAATAAATAAACATTTGAAATATATCAGTCTGTGTGTAATGAATAAATATACAAGTGTCACTTTTTGAATGGAATTAGTGAAATAAATTAACTTTTTGATGATATTCTAATTATATGACCAGCACCTGTATAAGCTAGGGACAGTTAGTAATCCTGCTGGCTAGGAGGCACCATAAAAGCATATATTGCAAATTGAAATGAAGCTGAAATAAAAGTATATTTATCATCTGAAAAACGTAATCATAAAAAACCATAAGAAATGTTGCCTTGGCAACTTACAGAACTGTTAAAGTACTGAAATAACTAAAATAAAAAATAAATGAAAGCAAGAAAAAGACAAGTACATTTAGCATTATTAAGATTTTTTTTAAAATCACAGTATACTATACGTCTCACGCAGAATCAGTTTCTTAAAAAAATAAGGCAAGATATTACAGGCAAAAATAAACTAATCAATTCGGAAACATCAATTTCCACCATGCTAACAGAAAAAATTCATTATGAAAGATGTTAGATAATTATTTGATAAAATATTTATTTCCTGACTGATAACACAATTTGCGTAAACACAGGCCAAAATAATTGTAACGCAGGCAGTCTATACAGTATATACTCCCTCACATACAAACCTTTCCATGACTGCAGCAGTTGTCCACCGAGCGTGCTGACAGGATGACAGTACTGGCCGTGAGCACCTCCAGCACAATAAGCAGGAGCAGGTTAAAGTTAATCTTTAGGATGACAAAACAGCAGTAACGGGTTAAATAGTATAGATGTTTTACATGCACATTATGGTTTAGTATTTAAGCTATAAGTCTACAAGATCCTTTAAAATCATTTTTGCTTTGCTATTGTCATATTAGACTATATATTATACTAGACTTGAGCCGATCCATTTAATTGTGAAGGACATATTTCTAGGGTCCCAGACAGATATTTTAGGGGCATTAGAGTTGTGATGTTCTCACATTGATGGCTGAGGGACTAATGGCGAGTTTACAACCGAACCACACCAGACACGTGGTTGTCACAGCAAAGGATGACACATACACCATTTGAAAGTCTGAAACCTGTAAACAAAATGTACGTTACACATTGTTTTTGTAAAACAGTAAAGAATTGTTTATCTGCTATAGAAAAAAAATTGGGCATCTCAGTTAAGGTGATTAAACACATTTATTTACACTAAATATATAGCACCAATTCAAATAGAAAACTCTATGATTTATATATGAACTGAAAACTTGACTCATGAACAGTGTTTGACAAAATGTTTAAATATTGTCTTGGACAAAATAGAAAACACATATTCCAATAAAGAATTTTTAGAACATTTTATCTGAAAGTGTTTATTACTTGGTTGTATAATACAATATTACCAAAAAAAAAAAGAAAAAAAAGAAAATCATTTCACTTACTGCAACTTGTCTGTTCTTGGCAATAGCGAAGCTCACCACTGCAGCTGGTATACTCTGCAAACCGGAAGCAAAACATATATGAGTGTCAATCGAACCAGTGGCCTCTTCCATGAGCATATGAGTCATTCAGGACAAACACTCACAGATCCAGCTGTGCAGCGCAGGTAGTCCATGGCATCTGGAAACACATTACCCATGTAGAGGGAGAAAGCTGCCACTATTAGCAAGCTGCTCTGGGGATCAGAACCATATTAATACACTCAGGCGTTTGAGAAAAGCAGTGTGTTAAAGGATTATTTGACCCTAAAATGAAAATTGACTCCAAGGTGTAGATTGGTTTCTTCATCAGAACAGATGTTGAAACTTTTCACATCACTTGCTCACCAAATGGATCCTCTGCAGTGAATGGGTGCCATTAGCCAATGAAAGTTTAAACTGCTGATAAAAACATCACAATAATCCACAAGTAAAACATCAATTAACGCTGCATTTGAGAAACAAATCCATCATAAGCAGTTTTAACTTCTAGCTGAAATACCAATCCATAATCCATAATAACCTCTCAAAATCCACCAACATATTTGTTTAGAACTGTTCAAATGTGCATGATCTGTGCATATTTCTCTCCTGGTTCAGACAAGATGACTTTTTCACTGGAAAAAAGCAATATTATGGACAATGGACTTTACACTTTACAAAGCCGCGTTTCCACCGCAGGAACTTTACCAAGGAACTAGGGAGTAGAAGAGCCCTATTGTACCGAATTTTGGTTGCAGTACCACCAGAGTTCCACTGGGGGCGACCACCATGAGTGCAAAATGAACAGGAGTCTATGGGGCTAGAAGGCAAAATTTGTCCCTTTCACCTGATTGCCGTTGAGAAATCTCAGATCTGATTGTAGGTTTTGCAAGTTCAACATGGGTTAAAGGTCGAAAGTTAAATGAACGAGTATGTCCTTTGAATTTCTTACAGGTTGAGTTGTTGTTGCCCATAACATGCTGGCATTCTGCTAATGAACGCTGATTGGTCAGTGAAGGACTGATAACGACCAGAGATACCGCTTGATGGCATCCAAATCAGAATCAGCAGGATCAGAATGTTAAGGCCAGGGGGGCAGGGTTTCATATTTTTTTAAGCACCCCTGGGCGCCGCCATTGGCTAGCGGACCCCCACCTGCTGTTAGCATATACCGCCACCAGCTGACACCATTGACTCCCATTCATTTTGGCGTCACTTTGACAGCGAATAACTTTACATCTGAGGTGTTTAAAGACTCCATTTGTCCATTAATTATTTCTAAAGAAACACAAAAATGTATAAAAGGCTCCATTACCTTGTCTCTTACGTTATGGTCCCGTAGAAGCAGTTTTTGTAAAAGGCTAACAATTGCATCATAACCAGCGACTCTGTCGCACAGTAGAGAAATTACCATATGGACAGGAGGAGAGTTTTTATCAGTTGTTTGAACTCTCTTTCAGATGGCACCCATTCACTACAGAGGATCCATTGGAGAAAATGATGCAATGCTAAATTTCTCTTAATCTGTTCTTATGAAGAAACAGTCTCATCTACATCTTGGATAGCCTGAGAGTGAGCACATTTTTAGGAAATTCAAATTTTTGGCTGAACTATTTTTTTTAAGTCTCTTAGCTACGGGAGTGAAAATCTGTCAAAGCTTGTCAAAGCTGTTACCCCTATAACGATGCTGTAAAGCCAGACTCTGTAGCTAAAGCAGGGATGTAATGGACCGGGCTGACCCAACTGCAGGTCACTGGCCCTGACATCCACTGTGTAGCTGTCTCTCTCCATCCTCTCCCGCTCCAGATGCCTACTCAGTGTTCCTACTCCACTGTTTCGCTCCAGGGTGGACATCTGGGCATAGCTGAACACTTCCTGAGCTGATGCCTCCTCTCGTTGCATCCTGATATCCATGACCCCTAGAAATCCAATCCATATAAAGCACATATATTCATTGAACCAGAACATAATACTATTCACAGTTTGCTATGTGATGCTTTTAATGACAATCAAACTTACTTCAGTTCGCCAAAGCCATTAAAAGGAATGCAACACATTATACCTGTTACTTTTCTCAGAGCATTTGAATTCAATGATAAATATATCTCATGTATTCCCAGGGAATGCATAAACTGAGGATCTGATCAAATGCATACTCTGAATGTAATGCAAATTTGTTTTGGATAAAAGCATCTGCCAAATCCATCAATGTTAATCTTACAGTCACTTTATGTTAATCGTTAAAAATGTTAACAATTTAATAACATTGTTAAATGCAATCTTTAGCAAATCAAATTTTTATATTGTATATTCTGATGTGCAGTTTCAGTTAATCTCTAGCATTTAAAATGATCGATTTTAGTTTTCATTTTTACTTAAGTTTATACAAAATTTTGTATAAATTTTGTTTTATTTTACACTAAACATTTTTTCTTATTGTCAACTAAAACTAAAACATTGTTTTGCTGCCATATAAATATTATATGAAGAACTTGGAAAAGAACTGAAATTAAATGAAATTGAAGCACTACAATGACCAAAACTAAAATACTACTTCTCTTAATAATAATGACCAAAGCACAAAACAAAATTATTAAAAATGTAAATGAAAACTGAAAATCTTATATTTTAAAATAAAATCTAATACAAAATATTAATAAATTCTATATATAATTATTATCTGATATAATCTTATATAATAATTACTACTAATTATTATTATTTATCAATATAATTTTTTTTAATTAAAAATATGTTTTTTTTATTATTATTAATGTTGTTGTTGTTATATATTGTAATTATCGCCTTAACGGTATCGGTCAGACATTTTAATATCATCCCCTACAGTCTTCTCGAACAACAGAGAAGTTTCACAAAAACTAACTAATGATATCAACACATGTTTATATTCTCCCCAATATTTTGCTAACATAAAAAGTGCCAGACTGAACAGATTTACTTTCAGCGTATTGCTTCATTTAATAAATTTACATAAAAATGTCCTTAATTAGGCACAGCTGAAAAAACATATGGAGCAGAAAACAATGGCTTCACAGTGACATAACCGCAACCCGCTGCATTTTACACTCCGTGACAAGCTTTTGAAAAATGCTTTTTATATTTTTACGATCTGAAGAAAGTAGGGCTTGAAAATGCTCCAAGAACACAAAAGTGTGCTAAAAACACAATTTTCTGCTTTGCGCAGATAAAATAATCATACAAGACCTATGGGCTCTCAGTGCTACATTTCACTAATAATTACCAATATCTCTGCATCCAGGGAGAAAAAAAAAAAACATTTTGGTCAACAATGAAGAAAAAATGCAATCAAACTGTTCCTTCTTGAAAACCCACACGCACAATGAATATAAAGCATGTTCATGGTCTTATAAACAGCCACAGGAACACAGTGTAATAAAGAGGATGCAGTGCAGGGATAATGCATGAAGGCAATGATTCATAAATAAGTTTGAAACACATGAACCCCTCCTTCAGCCTCTTCTCCTCAACTCCATTCTGAGCCTCACTTGCATTCATTCATCTTATCTCTCCAGTGCTCTTTATCTTAATATTTGCTTCCCACTCACCTGCCTCTAGCTTCAAGACACTGTTTATTTCAGCTTGGACCACCTGTTCCTGTGGAAGGTATTAGTTGTACTTTATCTTTGTCTTCTTCCTCTTGTTCCTCTCCTCTCTCTCTCTCTCTCTCTCTCTCTCTCTCTCTCTCTCCACTCCAAGTCAATAAAAAAAGTTTTGGAACGCTTCAAAGCCTGGAACAGAAAGTTGAGAGTGTTGCCCTGCCAGCCAGTTTTAGCCAGTGAATGCAAATGGAGCGGAGAGATGGGGCTCAGATCAGGGGCTGCTGAGACCAGAGCCTCTTCCTGCTCTGTTCATCTCAATGAGAGAACTCACACATAAATCAACAGCTCTCGCTGCCATACACACAAAAACACACACAGAAAGAACACACAAAGAGTTTTCCCATGTACACACAATCAGGCACCCACAAATGTTTCCTTTCTTCATGCATGTGATTGCTTTCCAAACAAAAGTAAGAATAATTAATACATTTTTGAGTTTTTGAAAGCAGTCTCTTATGCTCATCAGTGCTTGTTTTCAAAAGTAAGAAATATTATGAAATATAAATGTAATTTATTGTTAGGATGGCAAAGCTTAATTTTCAGAAGCTTTTCCTTCGGTCTTCAGTGTAACATGATCCTACAGAAATCATTCCAACATTCAATTTATTTTTTTATTTTTTAATACTTGTGTATATAAATAGTTGTGCTGGTTAATGTTTTTGCAGAAACCGTGATCATTTTTTTTCAAGATTATTTGATGAATTACAAATTTCAAAAGAACAGCATTTATTCAAAACTGAAAACTTTTTGATCAATTTAAAATGTGTTTGCTGAATAAAAGCATTAATTCGTTTTTTAATCAT
Source organism: Carassius auratus (assembly GCF_003368295.1). Lineage (NCBI taxonomy): Eukaryota > Metazoa > Chordata > Actinopteri > Cypriniformes > Cyprinidae > Carassius > Carassius auratus. The sequence continues at coordinate 6,503,610 of NC_039285.1, forward strand.
ACTTTCCCAAAACATTTGAATGGGAGAGTATCACAGCTACCACAAAAATATTAAACTGTACAACTCTTATAACAATAATAAATGTCACAAAATCAGCATATTAGAACGATTTCTGGTGAATCACTGAAGACTGGAGTAATGACTGCTGTAAATACAGCTTTGCATCACAGGAATAAATTATATATAAAAATATATATATATAAAAAAAGAAAATTGTAATAACATCTCACAATATTACTGTATTTAGTGTGCTTGTTATCAAATAAATGAAGCCTCTAAGAGCATAAGAGACTTACCATATGAAACTATATATATATATATATAACTCAATTATCCCCATTTTTTTACTGGTTTAGACTGGTGGTGTATGTGTCAACAAACAAGACACAAGACACACACAGTTCTCGTTGCATAACAAGTTCAAACTAAACTGTCCAGTCCTGCACTTCGCTCTTGACTCCTCCCATTTTGGCCTCCGTTTTACTAGGGTGGAAAAAACAAACTAGAGATTCGGGACATCCCACAGGGCTTCTGAAGTTTGCAACCAGTGGGTTAATAAACGGGGTCTTTAATCCTAGCACATTTCAGAAGATTCAATTATTTTACCATACACATCTCTGAAGCAATTGAATCCAATCTATTTAGCATCACAATCACAAATGCCCATATTTTGGCTTATATGTATAAAACAGATAAACAGGAGGAGAGCGAGCGAGCGTATGTGTAAAAATGCTCACGGCTGTATTCGTTCACATCAATGCTACTGTTCAAAAGTGTCCTTGAAAGTCAGTATCCATGGATACCTTTTAAACAGCCCCCTTCCACTGGCTGGCCACCATGCACACTTCACTGCCCTCTGAATATGCTCTACACAAAGATCACACGCTCATGTGGACACGTACACACATACTTGAGGCATGCCAAGCCACAGAAAACCCTGCAGAAGCATTATTGATTCACTATAATAGCTTTCAAAACTAATTTTAGGGGTTCATGAGGCAAATAGAAGTCTAAAGTTTGTGAGCTGTAGCAAAGAGAAACTTACATTTTCATTTTTATTTTCACCTAAAACACAATGCAAATCTCTTTACAGGGTCTTGATGGGAAAGCACATACATAAATACCAGTGCTCCTTTATTATGAGTGTCAAACAGCTAAAATAGTATAATATATATATATATATATATATATATATATATATATATATATATATATATATTTTTTTTTTTTTTGTTTGTTTTTTTTGTTTGTTTTTTTTTGTTTGCTATTTAGATATATTTTTTAATATTCAATTTGAGGTCTTTGACACATGGTGTAAACAGAGGTAAATTTGCTCTTATAAATAATTTTGAATCTAGGGTTTTGGATAGCCTAAACTAAAATCTTGGATTCACAGGTCACCACTTCATTAGCCTGCAAACATTGTGTCATAAACACACTGGGTCCAGATCCTTCACAATGGGCAACTACTTCCCACATAAAAGGACAATGGTTCTCTTGTTTCTTTCCTTTCTTTTCACTTTTCTGACTCCTATATCCCATGGATTTTCATTGCATCTTTTCATGCTTTCCTCCTCCCCTGCCCCACTCCCTCATTCACATCTGTTGTGCCTGTAAACATTTGCTGAGATTAAGTCTTCTTTAACATGGTATAAACAACTTGAGGGCTGAGTAACTCCAAAGTTACAAAACAAGATTTCTCAGAAAGCAAAAGAAATCTCAGAGCTGCTGAATCAGCTGACAGCATTACAATTCAGCAATTGGAGCATTAAAATGATTAAGCTCAGTGGTTCTCGGCGGGTGAGGGGTCTTTAGGTCACAGGTCTGGTCTGGTCGTGGACAGCAGAGGGGAAATATAAAATGCAAATAATAAAATACAACCAGCCATATAGTCATAAGTAAAGTAACAAAATAACTGTCACCCCGTCCCGTATACGGGACGCCCACATTTACTTCACTAAATCTTTATCTAATCATGACAAACTATATATCGTTGGAAAGGTCTAGGACTCCTAAATATATATTTTATTTTTTAATTTTATCTTATATTTTTATTTTAATGATCATATCTTTGATTTTATATACAGTACAGACCATAAGTTTGGACACACCTTCTCATTCAAAGAGTTTTCTTTATTTTCATGACTATGAAAATTGTAGATTCACACTGAAGGCATCAAAACTATTAATTAACACATGTAGAATTATACTGTATATTGAATTATATACATAACAAAAAAGTGTGAAACAACTGAAAATATGTCATATTCTAGGTTCTTCAAAGTAGCCACCTTTTGCTTTTGATTACTGCTTTGCACACTCTCGGCATTCTCTTGATGAGCTTCAAGAGGTAGTCACCTGAAATGGTCTTCCAACAGTCTTGAAGGAGTTCCCCGAGAGATGCTTAGCACTTGTTGGCCCTTTTGCCTTCTGTCTGCGGTCCAGCTCACCCCTAAACCATCTGGATTGGGTTCAGGTCCGGTGCCTGTGGAGGCCAGGTCATCTGGCGCAGCACCCCATCACTCTCCTTCTTGGTCAAATAGCCCTTGATGCTTTCATTGTGACTCTACAATTTTGATAGTCATGAAAATAAAGAAAACTCTTTGAATGAGAAGGTGTGTCCAAACCTTTAATCTGTACTGTATATAATAGGACTATGCAATTTTAATGTTTACATTTTATTAATTGCCTAAAACATTCAATATTCATTTAGAAACGAAAATTCAAAATCTTTCCATTCAGGCTATTTTATGGACACACAAAAATTTGGTTTGGGTCGCCACTTGATGTCTGTAAACGTACTGTAAAATCTGGGTTCTGTTACAGAAGTAAACAAAAAAGATGGACTTCCAGATTATTATTATAATTCTTTTTTTTTTAAATCCCAGACTATTAAAAATGACTAGAAACATGAGTAATTTGTAGTAATCTTTATAAAGAACACCGATTTAGCACTTTCAGAACATATTCCAGGCCCATTCTGAATCAGTCGATTAAGTCAGGGGTTTCACAGCTACAATTATGCAACTCCAATCTGATAATAGTTACTTTTTCCTGACAAAACAGACCCCCTGCACACACACAGAAGAGTGTAAAGTCAATGCAAGACAGCAACAAAACCCAAGCATGAAAATACTTACATGCTCATCTACATTTACAACAGTTAACAATACTTCAAGAACACTTCTATGATACATTATTGTGAGTTCTTGATGGAAGTCTTAAGATCATGACATCTTATATACATCTACTTACAGCTAGAGATCAAACGACTCCATATGAGAGATTTCCATCAGGTATTTACACTGGCAGCCACACATATGGTAACTGATAAAAAGAGCAACATCTGTACAACTGTGAAGCATCATCCCAGTGCTCAAAAATACAAATCTAGGAAGCATATTTAGTAACATCTATAATCAGTGCTGACAATAATGGAGTTGTTTTCTATTTAAGAAGTCTAACTCCTTTTACCCCTAAGCCATGACTTACCAAAAATAAAGCATGACCTGCTTGCCACTGTTTCTGGGTCACAACACATTTGCTGCTGTATATCTTCATACTGGTTCAAAATGAGTTACTGGATTTGCAATATTCCAAGGTTAGTAGAGGTATTGCATCTAACAAAACCATTACCTGTCACAGGTGTTATTCAACTTGGAGATAAAATGTAAAATGGCATTGTTTCCTTCATGGCTGTAACCTAAAGCACAGATCAAGTCTGTTGAGAAGAGATCACCACAGTCCTAGATGGAGAACTACGAGTGCATTGCTACTACCACTGCCAGTGATGAACAAATTTACACTGCACTGCTAGAGTCCTGAAGGAAGTGCACGTGTTGGGATCTCAGCATGCTTTGATGAGGTCTAGAGGCAGTTTTAGACGATGGATCCCTTCGAGGAGGACAGATGAATGGAGCGAATGCGTGTGGCCAGCGTCTTCTCCAGATCATGCAACACGTCAGGGCAGCAGTTATCCACCGGGGGGTTATAGAGCAACTGTTTAAATGGCTCAAGCTCTATGAGAACTGCCATGTTCTTTAGAAAGTAGCCCTCGATGTAGGACGACAGCTCAGGTGCCTCCAGGAACTAAGAGAGAAGGAGAGGAAAGAAAATACTGAGAATGTACAAAATGTTTTATATGCATTGGAATGCAATCTGAGAACATGTTAGATTGCTTCTTAAATAGACTGCTGTTACTTTAGCATGGTTATAGATCTCCACACAAGTTTCGGTGTTGATGTTCTTGGCACAGATGATCTCACAGTGTCTCTGTAAAGCCTCCAGCTGGAAGAACTTAGATGCAGAGAGAAGCTGGAAGAGAGCAGAGCAGAGAGACGTTGAGACCAAAAGAAATAAAACTCAAATACGCTTAATATTGTATTTAAGATTCATAGGTAATCAATAGTAAATGTCAATAAAAAAAAAAAAACAAATAAAAAAAAACATTATTTGTGTAGTTAGTTTATTTTTAGTGCTTTATTTAAATATTTTATTGCAGAAAATAATACTTTCAATCAGCAAGAATGCATTCATTTGATACAAGTTGAGAGTAAGTAAAGACATTTATAATGTAACAATATTTATATTTCAAATAAATCTTTTGAACTTTTTCTTCAACACTGATAAAAATAAAAATTTTTTATTGAACATCAAATCAGCATGACAGAATGATTACTAAATAATTGAGTGAGTAATGGTTGCTGAAAATTCAGCTTTGCCAACACAAGAGTAAACTGCATTTAGATTGTATTAAAAAAGAAAACAGTTATTTTAAATTGTAATAATATTTCCCAATATTGCAGTTTTGTCTGTATTTTTTATCAAATAAATAGCTGTGCATTTCAACCCCTTTCCACTGTGAAATGCCTGAAATATAACTATGCTAGACTGGGATTACATAAAGCCTCCAAATGAGTTATTAGTACTTACATCCATAACCTCAGTGTTTCTGATGTGAAGTGAATCTGTTCCACCAAAGTACAGATATTGCATCACCAGCTGTGTGAAAAAAGCAAAATATAATGTTTCATGCATCAGTCAGACACACAACAGACCACAATATAAAAATGATGAGGCTCCTTTCCCTCTCAATAAAATAGCAAGATACACTCGCCTCTTCTCAGAGCATTAGTGGAGCAGTCAGATTTACCTGAAATACATTGTATTTGACATGGCTGATTTCAATACAGGTGTTCTCAGCAGCTGGTCTGTTTGCCAGAAGTGATTTAAACCTTGGTATAAGAAGGAAAAGTTAAAACGGCAATACTACTCCATATACAGTAACAATAAATGAAAATATGCTGTTATCGGGCCTCATATCTGTGTTATTAATATGGTATTGTAATTACAACAATAGCACACAAGGCACACTGCCACTGCGTTTAATAGTGTTTATTTTTAGTTGGATGCTATGCATCAACTGACTTGTTGGAGGCAGTGAAGAGCAAAACTTTGTGAGCGTGGAATGGCTGTCCCTCCACCAGGAAGGTCACATCTGACATCTCCTTGTTGTTTAGAAAATGAGGATCTGACATAAACATATCACAGATACATTTCATTTATAAAGAATGGGGAATGTCGGTTATCCTCAGATTACTTACATGTATAATGCATGATCTGCTATAACAAATATATATATATATATTTATTATACATACTGTTACAGCAGATCATGCATTATACATGTAAGCCCTCTGAGGATAACCGATAGAAACAGACTGAAATTCAGCCTTTGTTCACTGAAAATCTGTAAAGCATCACAAGATCTATTAAAATTCATGAAATTCATGTAACTAATAATTTATGTAACTTATGAGCTTGAAGTTAGAAAGCTCCAGTCCTTGTTTTAATTGCAGAATGTGCTTCACTTATTTTAGCTTTATTTTGATGAACAAAATTTTTTCTTAATTGTTTTACCTAACCATAACAGCACTGAACAAAATTATTCTAAAGATGGAATTTAATTAGAATTTTAAAGATGTATTTAATTAATTCAAACAAACTGTACTTAACTGAAGTAAACTGTTCAGAATTTTGAGTTCTGCAAAAGGAATCATTCATACGGTTTGGAATGAGGGTGATTGAATAATTTTTGATCTCTTCAACCTGCATTTAAAATATTTTTTAATGTTTATATATATATATATATATATATATATATATATTTAATGACATTTTAAATTTCATTAACAAAAAGAGTACTCAGTTTAATTAAAAATGTCAATTAGTGTTGGTCATGACCAGCTTGCATTTGTTTGTATTTTACAGAGAGCACGGCACAACCTGATATCTCGTTCTACATACCCAGTCTTGATGTCTGTTTCCTCTTGATCTCTGTAAGTTTGGGGATCGGATACGGCCCGTAGCACTGAGTAAATATCATGGCCAGCTGCTGACTAATTACTTCATTCTGCAAACCATGAGAAAGTAACAGGTAACCTCTCATCAAGCCCCATTACAAAGCAAAACATTTTGACTTGCCTTGGGGGTGTTATAGCGCCTTTGTTTCAGTGTGTGCGAAGGTTATGTGTATGTGTGAGCTTGCATAGCAAAACTGCACCATCTATTCTTGAGACGTCCAAATGCATGGTGTTTTTTGGGATCAGTGTTACGGGATGATAGGAGTACTCTAAGTTCAGGAAGATTCTTAAATCCCTGTCAGATTGCTCCCTCTGCAGTTTGAACGATCAGCTTCTCTGAAAGATTGTTAGAGGTTCCTCATCAACTTGACATTTCTCTCGCCCGGCCTGCCTCTGCCTCTACAATTCACCTGCTGTCAGCACGGCACAGCTATTTCCTCTCTCTCCCGCTCTCTCTGCCGTTCTTTCTCTTGGTCTCTCTCTCTCTTTGTACTAACAAGCAGACACATTATTTTTGAAGGTTGAGCAGGGAGTGGAAACTGTCAGTGATTTCTGCAGGGCTCAGAGTAAGGTTCCTTGACTTCACCAAAGATCAACCTTGACAAACACGCTCCCACATACTCCTACTATATACTATATGAAACCCATGTTTTTCTTTACTTCCTGTACTGTCTGATCTGCTTTAGAGGGAGGAGGTATGGATGTGTGAAGAAGCAGATGTAATGGTCAGTGTCTAAGGATTCTTTCTAGCACCCTAGGTTTCAAAGCAAAGCTCACTATTACATAATGCTGTGGGAGGACATCAACAGAATTCCCAATTCAAATTATGTGAGTTTCTGCCTCCACTTCCTGTTCTAAAGTAGCAATGTGTTCCCCAGGGTTCTGGATTCCAAAGGATTCGGAGAGAAGTAACCCATGGAAGTGTTCTAGAAATTATCCGACGGGTATGATCATGTTTCTCAGGCAAGCTACTAGCAAGACCAAGATCAGAGGTTTGATTCCCAGAGAAAGCGTATTGGTGTCAATTGTGCATGTGAGTTAAGCATGTGTTTTTATTCACCTTGCTGGCACGCAGGATCTGGAACATGAGTGGGAGTCCATGTGTTATGAGTTCCTCTGTGTACTCCTCCTCTTCTATAGAGCTGAACTCTTTCAGCAGACCCTGGATCAGCGGCCGCCGGTGCTGCAGGAAACACGTTCGCAGTGACTCCAGCCAGGTGTGCAGAGTCCAGGGCACTCCTGATATACACAAAAACACATGACAATCACCGTTTTGTTTTTAAACATGGAAATATGTTGCGTGATCAGTAGCCTAGAGTCGCCTTTGAGATTTTCATCTGTATACACTACTGTTATTTTGGAATATTCTTTTATGCTTACCAAGGCTGCATTTATTCAATCAAAAATACAGTAAAACATAATTATTGTAAAATAGTATTACAATTTAAGAAACTGTTTTGTTTTTTTATATATTTTAAAATGGAATTTATTTCTATAAAGATGGCAAAGCTGAATTTTCAGCAGCCAATAATCTAGTATTTAGTTTCATATGATACTTTAGAAATCATTCTAATACACTTATTAAAAAGCTGTGACCCTTAATATTTTTGTCAACGATTCGATACGTTTTTCAGGACTTTATGATGAATAAAAGTTCAAAAACAGCATTTATGATGAACAGGAAATTCTAAAACATTATTTATTTGGAACAGAAATTTATTTTACATTTTATAATATAATATTTATTATTTTAAATATATATTTTATATTATAAATGTCTTTACTGTCATTTTTGGTCAATTTAATGTACCCTTGCTTAATAAAAGTATCAGTTTCTGGAAGAAAAAAAAATCACACACATACACACACATACAGGTTTTGCAGTTCCATACAAATTTCTGTTTAATTGTATGCCATGTCAAAATTGTCAAAACAGCACATCTCTATTCAACAAGCCATTCAATACATTAAGCTATACTTCAATTAAGCATTAAGCACTGTATTAATTCTAAACTTGATGTAAACTTGATGCCATTATTTGATTATTCTAGATACAGTATCAGCACTGACCTAGACTTCTGATGTCCAATGTGATGTCGACATAGCTGTGTTCAGAGCTGTGATACATCGCCTCTCTCAGAGCTTTGAGTTTGGCCTTCCCTGTGCGGGTTGCTTCCATCTTTAGAGAATTTCTCTCTTCCATCGTTGATCCCTCAGCCAAGATCTCCTGTAGAGACAGAATATCTGCCTTCCCCTTTTCAGACTGCGACAGAAGCTTGCAGAACACGTTCCTGCAGCACGAGGATGAGGATGATTTTGCAGGTTTATTAATAAATTACAAGACTGTGTGGGTGCATGTATTTGATTTATGCATGTGTGTGTGTGTGTGTTTGTGTGTTACCTGTGTCCATGCGCTGCGGCCAGACTGTAGGAGTTCATGTCCCCGTGTGGTGCGGTGGAAATGCCGTTGCGGTACATGGTCCCAACCATGGGGTCCGCTCCTCTCTCCAAAAGCAAACTGACCAGCTCAAAGTTCCCTACAGCACACAAACTGCTGAGTCCTCTCTTGTGGTCTCGCTGGCTAATAATTAAGGAATTCGAGAAGGAAGTGGCACTGTTATCCGGTCTGCAGTGTGAGCTTTCTTACCTGCAGCGGCAGCTAACTGCAAAGGCGTCTCAGTGTAGTTCTCCATCCCGTCCTGCAGAGAGCCCTCCACATTAGCTCCAGCGTCCAGAAGCAACTGAGATAAAAGGAAGGAGAGAGAGGAGATTTCGATTTCCATAATGGAGAACTCCAGCTGTAGTGAATAAGCTAATGAAAGCAATTCCTGCTAAGATTCATTCGAGGAATTAGAGACAATGACCGTGAAATAAGCAAACACATAATGAATCATAATGGCTGAATGAATCATGCAGACAAGGCTTTGAGGAGAAAACTGATGCATAGTCTTATGCATACTCAGTTGTTTGGCTTGAAATCTTGGCGAAAGGTCGGGCGGGAGAGAGAGGTCACTACCTGCACCACGGGGATGTGCTGGTGGAGTACAGCGAAGGTGAGAGGCGTGGCCTGCCGGGTCTCTGGAAAGACTGAGGGGTACTTTTGCACTGTGTTTGGCACCTATGGGAGGTACAGGGGACAGAGTAGGGCACATAAGAGAGAGAGATCGAGACCTTTAAACACCTGTCCTGGGAAAAGCACAGAGACGCTGTGCTCATCTTGGGGTCAAAAGAAATTAATACTTTTATTCACTATACATTAAATTTATCAAAAGTGACAGTAAAAACATTTATAAAAGATTACAAAAGATTTCTATTTTAAATAAATGACAACTTTCTATGCGTCAAATAATCCGGAAAATGTTTATCACGGTTTCGGAAAAAAAAAATTAAGCAGCACAACTATTTTCTACATTGATAATAATAGGAAATGTTAATAACAAGAGCCTACTGATAAGCACTTATTACTTCCAATTCATTAGTTACAAAAACTAATTACAGTAGCTCTTTAATTCAAAATATAGCTAAAATGATTATGCTGATAATATATTTTGTGTGTATTAGTGTTAATAAATTATTTAAATAAAGTATTTTTATTTCCATTTGTTAAAACTATAACCAATTTTTTTGTATTTGGCAAACTGAAGGTTAACATAATAACTGCTGGGGTTTTAACCGGCAACCTTCAATAATTTTTTTTATTATTAAATAAATTAAAAATTATCGAAAATGGACACCATTATATATTCAGTACATTTCTTTTTTATTTCCATTTCTTCTCAAATTTATTTCTACAGTACATATTGTAAAGATAAAAATTGAAGGTTAACCCAATAAGTTGCCTTATCTTCAGGCTTTGTGAGAGAGAAAAACAGCACCAGATTCATAGCAAACGTTGATGACCTTTTCACATTTTTATGAGACATAGTTGTAAACAATTTGATTTCCCTGCTACAAGTGACTGAAACCTAAAACTTGTGCTGATATCTCTGAGACGTGTTTAATCAAGCTGGAAATAGTGACGAATAGTGAGCGTGTGAATTAGTGAGAAATCTGTCTTTGCTAGCTTCTAGGGCCCAGTTTGCCAGAACAACACCTAGTGACAGTGACTTCCAATAAAACAGCTGAAATCTACCCAGACAAGTCCCTCATGGGCATGAAAAGCAGTCTGAGTTTTCTCCTGTCATACCACGACATAGAAAACACAAACACTACACTTGAAACTACATGACATGGTGAATGGGAGTACAGAATGTGTATATAAGAATACAGCAGAGATGTAGTCACAAACCTCACTGTTGATGTCGGCTCCTGCATCTAGCAGCATCTGAACCATGGCTTCGTCACCACGGACACATGCGTACATCAGAGGGGTCATGCCCTGGCAAACACAACAGACCAGTCACATTGAGCATACGCCAGACATATCTTCTGATTGTGGACATGGGGGAATACAACTTCACAATATGCAGCATCTCATTTAAATACATTGCTCTATTTTATATGGACAAAATTTAAGCACTGAAAGTCTTTTTGTGTTGATAGGAACCTATCTCCTGGAAAACCATAAAATTACTCAAATCAAGAGATGGAAAATCAGATAAGTTAATTAGCTAGGAAACAAAGGTAATGGCAAATGTTTCCACTCCCTGAGGTCGATAACGGAGCAAAGTAATCAGAGATGGAAAGTGCACTGGTGTGTTTCTGATTAATATTCTCAACTGCTAAACACTGTGAATCTTGAGGGAAACCTGCCGTGTAAATCTGTTTGTTTCCTTCTGGGCTTTAATAAATGGAAAATATAGCAATGTATGCAAGCATTTACCATCTGCAACCTATTAACCTACGCATTTATCTTCATTTAGTTGCTTGGTCTCTAGATATTTGCACCTGGAGTTGCACCTGAATTTATACTGGGACCTCATAAAAATAATCACTTCTAGGGGCTGAACCTGCAACTTTAAATTTACAAAACCAGGCCAGAACCATCACAAAATAATTCACAGTTTTCTAACATGTAACATGTAAACTTAAGTTACGAAAGAAATATGTTTAACTTTTTTTTTGCATTTACATTCAAAATTTTATTTAATTCTTCAAGACAATTATAGTAATTTAATTTAGATAAACTGAGACTATTTTATTCTATTCAAAGCACAAGTTTTTAAAAAGAAAACAATTCTCAAATTTAATTGATCAAAGTAAAAGTACACATCATATATGCTAAATATTTGCTAAATGTTTGCAAAGATCTATATAATATCAGAGTTAACATTTCCTGCACCATGTAAATGTTTTTTTTAAGGTTTTTTCAAATGTTTAGTGCTGAGAAGATTTTTACTTTTAAAATTAAATTAAATAATACAATTAAAAAAAATTCTTACTGACCCCAAACTTCTAAACGGAAGTATATATTTCAGGAATGGGGTTCATAAGCTAAGAAATCTAAATATTTGTAAGTAATTGGCATCAAAAATATGATGAAACCCCTACATTCCCATACTGTTAAATACAAAAATAACTTTTCTTTTTGTGTGCATGAACGTGTCTGTTTATGCAACAATCTTTCTAACCTGTTCACTCATACTGTTGATTCCACCGGGGCCTAGTAAGTTGATGGCCTGGTTGACGAGGTCAGTGCGGCCGCAGTTAAGCATGCGGAAGCCGAGGTCCTGCAGGAACTTGGCCTCGGTCGAGGGAGCATCCAGCTTACGTGACACACAGAAACAGTCATCTGTCCTGCGGCACACATACAAAAACATCTCTGTAATGTCTTAATCCTCTGCAAAAAAAAAAAAAAGCTCAAATCATAAATTCAAAGTAAAACACTCATCTATGGGCCAACCTTTTATTACAACACTTGGCCTAATAGCAATAAAACAGCAGTTATGGTGCGAGGCATGCCTTATGTTGGGTCGACTGAGCTTGTTTTCTCTGTACAGACTGTTTATGAGCCATTCTCATTTCAGTCATGATGGGTGGCAATATCTGGTAGCTGGATGTTAATTTAATGGCAGCACGCTTACTTCAGCTGGCGGGGTTCACAATCCACCCCAGGCAGCAGGAGTCTGGCTGCCTGCCGAACATCATCGCTATCCACTGAAAAGCTGCGGCGGTGCTCCGCGTGTGCCAAAGCTACTCTGATCCACTCCATCAGAGGAGGCAGAACGAGAAATGGCCTGCAGGTGGAGACAAAATGATTATGGAATTTAACAAATGCATATTATGTATCTTTATTAATATTATTAGCAGTGGTGTATAAAGTACCTAAAAGCCATACTTAAGTAAAGTACAGATATCTTACCAGAAAATTACCTTGGTAGAAGTTAAAATCACTGTTTAGAATATTACTTGAGTAAAAGTCTTAAAGCATATGATATTTATTGTACTTAAGTATGAAAAGTATTTTTTAAATCTTAAACATACTTAGTATTGAAAGTAAAAGTAAATGCGAGATGGAAAAGAAGCAAATAAATATATATAAAAATGTTCATACACAGCCTGAATAGTAAGGTTGTGTTCATTTTTAACTCTTTTTTTTAACCCTTCCATTTTGTATTTTTGGGGTAAGAATAAGAAGTACTTCATCCGGTACTTAGTGTCTTTTATTCCAACATAAGACAACATTTCTGGAATCTGCATCTGACATAGCATTTAGATGTATTTACACAGTTTATGTATCTCAGAGTGGACATGGATGCATTTCAACGGACATAAAACGTTAAATACTGATATTTTAAATAATTTAAAACATGAAAGATATAGTCGAAATGTTAAAACCGCCAGTAGGTGACAGCAAGTGACTGTCAGTGCCATTGAGATTTAACTGATTCATTCAAATGGTTGATTCATTCAGAAATGAAGCATTTGACTGTGTTAATGAGTGAATCATTGAATCGTTTATTCAACCGGTTTGTTCAAAAAGCTGATTCATTCAGTAAGTAAACACCATTTGCAGAAACTATTTTTGTTGGCAAAATTGAGCAAAAACAAGCAATATTATGTCTAAATGTAAGTCACTTAATTGCTTTACTGAACTTTTATAAATTTGTTATTAAATGAGCTCATGCTGATATCTGCAGAAAAACGGTACTCTTTTTGTGATATAGATTAAGTTAACAATATTAAATTATAAAAATATAAAAAGCATAGAAGCATTTTTGCCATCTACAATTTAGAATTACTGGAATTTTGAGGTTTAATAGACTAATAAATCAATGTAAGTGCACTCTATGTGTGATTTAGTGATATATCCTACTTGATAATGTCAGATGGCAAATCATAACAACAACCCTGACCATATTATTGCAGACGATGCTGACACACACCCCGGCTGTGTTCGAAATGGCATACTTGCTTACTGCTTATTGCTTACAGCCCAGTTTTAAAGAATAGTGTGTGAAACAGTATACGATATACGACAAAACATTAATTCAGCACTGCTGCTGAGGTTGTTACCTCTCAAATAAATGTACTAACCATTCTTACAAAGTCTTGTTAATTAAGGATTAATACTAGTAAACAATGCTATATTGCTCAATTTAATTCATTTCCTAATTAATGGACTTTACATACTGAGCAGAACTAATAATAATTGTGTAAATAGTAGCTAGGTGGTAGAGATTTATATTTCAGTACTGTAGTGGCTTATAAAACAGTATGCAGTAACATAATGTGTTTAAATTATCAGACTTAAAAATATTATTTAATGAATGCAACTTTACTTGGACAAAAACCTCACTATACCTATACTGCTAACCACCTGATAACACTGTATTATTCACTCATGCGTTAGAAGATTAAACATTACATGGAGCACGTTGCATTCTGTGAAACAGTATCCCATGCAGTGTCTTCAGATGCATACATCAAATTTCAGCAAATGTAGATGGTAATCTGGGCATTCCATGCATACAGAACATACACGCAGCATACTGCAATATAGCAGGAGCTGTGTGGTAGTATGCCATTCCGAACAAAGCTTCTGTACTGATTTCAGTGTACTTGAGTTATATTTAGCAGATTCTGGTAAATACTGTATAGTAGGTCATCCGGGTATTTGATGCATACAGAAAATGTGTACGCTATGCTCAGCATACATACTGGATACAGCAGAAATAGTGAGAGTAGTATGATAGTAGTATGACGAACGCAGCAGCCGACTCCACTTGCAGTCTGTTGCACTGTATTTCGCATTTACACTCTGCATTTCATCATATTACAGTGTCAAGCTGAATAAACGACTACTTGGCTTAAGGTAAGTACTTTGAGGGACTGCATCAATCAGAAAGCTCCCTAGCAAAAATGCCCAGCCACTTTGTAATGCATGCAGTAAGTACAGTGTGAGGTCCTCACCTCTCGGTCTGTAAGGTGACTTTGGATGGCTCTACGTTGGGGTTCTCCCACTCCATCTGAGGGCAGTGCATGAAGTAGCAGAGCGTATATAAAGCCTCGGGTTCCCAGTGGATCAGGCTGCACTTCTGAGGGAGCGGAGTGCCGTTGCTGTGGTTCTTTATGCTCAGAGGCTGGAGGTGATGCATGGCTCTGGACACTAAATCACCTGTCAGGGCACAAGAGACCTATGGTTAGCTGAATGATGTAAATGGTGAAGGACAGTACTGTCGTTGCATTGAAGTTACAGCATAAAAAATTAGCAGCTCTGTCAATCTTTCTCTGCCAGTCAGCTGTTTGTAGGTCCTCGGCAGCACGTTTGTCAGTAATGAAATTCTCAGCCTGTCCATCGACCTGAATATTACACAAAACTATTATGTAATTTTGCCATAGTTCACCTGTCATGACTCCTTAAGGACAAATTTTTGATCACTCCAAATGACCTGGTATATCGTTTGAATTTACAAAATCAATAGGTGCCTATTTGCATTTATGCAATTTGAAAAAAGTCTCTTATTCTCACCAAGACTGTATTTATTTAGTCTAAAACAGAGTAAAAACTGTAATATTGTGAAATATTATTACAATAATAAACTGTGTTCTATTTTTTTATATGTTTAAATATATAATAAATATACATCTCTGTGATGGCAAAGATACATTTTCTGAAATATGCTGATTTGGTGCTCAATTACTACACAGCAACTGATTTAATATCAGCTCAGCTCAGCAAAAAATAATAATAATAATATATATATATATATATATATATATATATATAAAATATACAAGTTCACAATTTCTAAGCTGAGTCTTACTAGCAATTAAGCAATGCAATGTAGCCTGAGAATACGTATTTACATTAAACAAGTTCAAAATTTAGCAAATAAATCCACCATTAAATGTTTATAAAATATATATATATTCACCAGTATACTATGGCTTTTTTTTTTTTTTTTTTTATAAATATGTGCACGTTTGCATGAGATGTTTTGTAAAGAGCATACAATCTGATGGATCGTGTTGAACACCAAAGATGAAAAATGTCACAGAACAAGGTCAGACAAAGCTCTGCATTCATTACACAGAACATTAAACACTCTTTCTCTCACTCTAATGACTACTGCCTTTCATATGAGAAACTTTCGGGTCATCTAACAGTCCCATTTTGTCCATGAGACCTAATTCTTCTGAATATGTTCAAGTCAATAAAACACTCTGAAAGGAACGCTGAGAAACAGTCTCATCTATTACTCTGCAACTTAAATGACTGCAGCACTCGCACTTGTTCTCTCTAGAACATTTCACATCTCTGTTACTCCAATGAATTAACAAGGTGCGAGATGAGCATATATTTAAAGAAATAAACAACTTGTTTAACTGTTGTAATTCCTCTGCCAAGGCTGCAGATTTAAAGAAATAGCCAAACCGAACTCTTGTCTATTTTACAAGGTGACAATTTCATATGAATTTGCACGAAAAAAAATTTTTTTAAGAAAAAGCATGAAGGTTCGCCTCTAACCTGTCACCGGGACATGAGTAAAAAAAAAAAAAATTGTACATATTCAAATTAATTAGCCACCGATTCCCTGAAACACAAAATAAATATGAAATGCGACACTGTGTTAGAAAAGCTTATCTAAAAATTAAAAGCCTGCCATTATTTACTTATCCTCATGATGTTTCAATCCTCCATGGAAGATAAGAGAAGGTATTATGAACTGTTTTTAATTTAATTTAATTTTTTTTCCCACTAAATTAAAGTAAAGACAGTCCAATGTTTTATTCGATCCCATTGACTTCCATTGTACGGACAAAAACAGTTGACTTCTTCTGGATTTGGAACAACTTGAGCATGAGTAAATAATGAAAAAATAAACCAAGAATGCATGCATTGTAAAGCAAGAATACTGATGAGTTGGAGCGGAAGCTATGTGAACTGTCTGACAGTGGAGGCCAAAGATATGCACTATAATTACACACAATAATTATAGGATTATGTGGAATACATTATCAGCAGCCGAGGCAGTTACATACACAAAACAATAAAGCGCAAGAATACACCTGTCAGCAGAGAAACACACAGCTTTAGCAGTCGGAGGTGTTGGCAGGAGGCTCTCGAGACGAGGAAAGATGCTGGAAGCCACCAGGGCACTTCTGTGACCAACCCTCATCTCTTATTCATGATAGTGTGTGACATTTCCTCAAGTCAGAGGGGCAGCAGAGGAACTGACTGAGAGATATGCTCAAGACTAACCAGCTAAACAAACACAGCAACGGCGAAAGGTCTTCGTCTATTAGTCATGACTGTAAACCTCATTACCAAGAGAGCCAATCATCTACAAGTACTGTAGGCTATTCATATAAATAAGCATGGCCATGTAAGATAACAACACAGCAGAAGATTTTCTTTTTGCTTAATCGTCTTGGGTCAAATATGATACTCTTATCCATAACAGCAGAGAAGGTGCCCTTCATCACCAGACTGAAAACGAGACGTTGGGAATGGAGGATTCAGAATGGTGTTTTACTTTGAAAACTAAGCAGAATCGATTGGTTGTCCTCCCTGAACCAAGATATAAATTATAGAGGAAAGGCCACGAGAGAGGTTTACGTAACAGAACAGATTTTTTGTCTTTTTCAACTGTCAGACTGGGATTAGTCGGATTAACTGTACTTGTTTTATTTAAAATGTCTGAAAAATCATGGGTACATCAACATCAAAGCTGTTTTTTCCCAAAATAAACCGAAAGGCACATATATATATATATATATATATATATATATATATATATAATATATATATATATATATATATATACACACACACACACACACACACACACACACACACACACACACACACACACACACACACACACATATATATATATATATATATATATATATATATATATATATATATATATATACACGTGTGTGTGTGTTTGTATAAAATCATTTTTTATTATTAATTTTATAAAATATTACATTTAATCATTAAATAGTTCATTGAAATCATGATCAAAATCAAAACATAAGCTAAGCACACAATTAAGCTCATTTCCTATTACTGTAATGCAAATAAATTCATATTCTCATTAGTTTAATGTGAAAAAAACAATGATATATTAACTAAATATACAGTATCTACTTTAAATATAGGTAATAAAACAACACTTAAATGGTACTAAAATGTGTAATATGTACTGTAAATAATCTAAAATAATAAACACCATTAAAATAATAATAAAATAATAACATTAATGATGACAATAATCATAAGATGTTTTGACATTGGAGCACATTTTGTGTCCATGTATGTGTGTATATTTTATAATGTTAATAATATTTTAGATATTAGGACCACTTGAGTTTTGTATTCCTTTAGATATATTCCATATTTGAAGTACTGTACCTGTAGAAACTGTATATTTACCTTTTTATGATTTTCACCCACAGTTTTCTCTTATTCTTCTGTTAAAAAGACTTGGTCTGGGTCTCATCACACCTACTGTACATAATGAGGTTCTTTTCCAGAAATGCCAAAGAAATTTATATCTCAGCAGCCATCAAGGTTACAACTACAGTTTCTGTGACAGAAAACTCACTGCTCGCCAGAATTGCTTTATATCCTGTAAGAAATATGTAGATAAACAATTAAGAACCAGTCATTGGGCACCAGCGGTGCTCCAGAGCAATGAAGCAATGAAATGTAATGAGCGTTTTATGGAGCAAGAGGGAATAAATGCATTAGCAGAGCTATGGGAGGAAACAGGAACTTTTAGGAAAACACGGGGAAATTTTTTTATGGGCAGCATGGAAACACTCTGATGGCAATCCAGCCATGAAGGTCTTTGATTGGTGTCTGGCCAACCAAAAAAAGAAAGGAAAAAACTCCTGACTGTTGTGCAGGTTTCATTCAGACAGATCCTAATGCAAGCCACTTAAACAGCTATTTATTTTGCATAAAAGGTCAAGTCTCCTTTAGGGCTGTTTTTAGAATTGGTGCAGACAAATGCGAAAATGACTATCAACAAATGTTCGTTTCATAATCAGCTGTTAATGGCTAAGTAACTGCTATAGCCCAAGGTAAAGTTTTTGCACGCACACACATACATGCTGAAAGCAGTGAATTGGTCTTATAGATCAAACAAACCATTACACGTACAAAAAAGTAGTACGTAGGAAAAAGCCCATAAAGTGCATAAGCACTTAGCTTTTCTGGACTTTATTTGTCCCTTTGTTAATGGCTTTTATTATTGTACATAATAGAAACGAAATTTAAAAATCCACCACTTATCTTTTCTGTACAGAAAGCAATAGCTACTCAATCTACATTACTGTTAAATTGACCCCAGAAAGAGTCAGAAAATGCATTCTTCAATGCAAATCTGGAGAGGGGATTATTAAGGAACAAGATCTGCTTACTCAAGGACACAATGGAATTTTAAGAGACAAGAATGAGACAAAAAAAAGGCTTCTAAGGCATCGACCTTTTGACCCTTTAGTGCTCTTCAGGGAGAGATGTCTTCTTGTTAACTTGCTCATGAGTGACATAAAAAAACTGTGTGCTGTAATAAGAAATTTAATCTATCGCCATGAAGTCCTGTTACGGAATTTTATGAGTGTAATTATATTATAGTACAATGTAATTTGTAGATTTTAGGCCTCCCTCTGGATGTAGACGATCGTGGCAAGCATACAAAAGGTCATACTTCAGATGCACAGTGATTTGCTGAGAGGCAATGACTTTGAGAGTCGAAATGCCTTCCATTCCAATTTAGTAGCATACAGCTTTGAATTCGTAATAACCCAGATTCTACTGCAAAAGCCTATAAACATTGTACTCGAACACTGTTATAAATATACATTACGTAATACACTAGCAGTCAAAAACATGGAATTAGGATTTTTGTTTTTAAAAAAGATAAAGTCTCTTATGCTCACCAAGAATTTATCTGATGAATTATAATTTAAAAGAACTGTTATAACCAAGATATATACAAAAGTTCAGGGTAAGATAAAAAACAATAATAATACTTTTATTCAATAAGGACTAAAAGTGAGAGTAAAGATAATTCAAATGTTGTAAAAGATTTCTGTTTCAAATAAATGCTCTTTTGAACTTTCTATTAATCAAAGAAACCTGATCAAGGTTTTCACAAAAATATTAAGCAGATTTTTTTTTTATTCCGCTTTGCTATCAAAGATGATAGCAAAAGTCAAGATGAAAAAATCAGCAACTCAAAAAAACTAATTTCTATCATTAAAAGCTGTATAATTAAATCTACATTTTGCAAATTCAGTCATATCTTAAAATAAACTGCCCTTTGAGTAAGCGTGTTCTGTTCTTTGACTGTCCAAAAGCAGAAAGAGTCTCTGTGACAGTTCTTGTTCCAGCTCAGCAGAATACATTTGTACACAAAACCCAGCTGAACCAGTCATCTGTTCAAGCTAGCTTTCAGGTAGCTAAACTGATTGCAACCAGCGGTAGGGCATTCAGTGACAGTGAGTTCGTCAAGAAATGTACGTACTGTATGAATGCTGTTGCGGAGGAGGTGTGCCCTGATTAAAAAAAAATGGCTTAAATGCGATGAGGGCTAATGTATATGCCCAACTGCAGGAGAAAGTGAAAGAATTTGATTTTTTTGCACTAGCACTAGATGAGAGCAATGATGTGCAGGACACATCACAGCTGCTAATCTTTCTTTGCTGATTTAGTTTAAACTTTAAAGTGTCAGAGGAGATAGCAGCCCAAAAAAATCAAAAAAGATACTACAACAGGGGAGGATATTTCTGGTAAAGTGTGCCAAACGATGGGAGAGCTGGATCTAGACTGGTCTTAGCTGGCCATCATCACTACTGACGGGGCTCCTAGTATGGTTGGCACGTCGAGGGGGCTTATAGAACGCATGAATAAAGAAATGGGGGAAAGAGGCCTAACCCCACCGTTACAAGTCCACTGCCTGATCCACCAGCAAGTACTCTGCTGCAAAGATCTGAAGTGGGAAACAGTCATGAAGGTGGTGGTGTCATGCACAAACTTCATCAAAGCAAATGGACTTAAGCACTGGTAGTTCCAAGCCTTTCTTGCCAAGCTAGAATCTGCTCAGAGAAATGTGCTTTACTACACTGGTGTCCTAAGAGTTTTGAGGCATCTTTATGAGCTGCTACCCAAAATCAACTACTTTTTTCTGACAAAGGGCAAAACTGTCCCACAACTGACCAAAGTAGAATGGAAATGGGACCTCGTCTTTTTAACAGATGTGACAGAAATGTTGAACGGCCTCAGCTAGCAGCTCCAAGGCAAGGGGAGACTTATATATGTGACATGTATTCTTGCATAAAAGCATTTGAGGTGAAACTACAGTAGCACTGCTTGTGGGACAAGTGCAAAAGCAAGACTTAATTCAACTCCCCATTACCCAAAGACTCTCAGCTGAGAAACCCCTGGCTCCATTCCCAGCTGAAAAGGCTGTGAAAGCACTGGAAATGCTGAAGGCGTGTGATTCCGTGAGCTACATGTCCAAGCTAAAGAAATCTACCTTTTCCAAAACCCCTTTGCTGCCGAAATTGATGAAGCCCTGCCTTCTTATCAATTAGAGTTGGGTGAATTACAGAACTGTGATTTCCTGAAAGAATGCTCAAGAGTCTCATTGAATTCTAAGCTGCCCTCCCTAACTAGACATATCCAAACATCAAAAGGTAATGAAGATGTTCACACTTTTTAGTAGCACGTATATCTGTGAGCAAACCTTTTCATGCATGGAACTGATGAAAACTCCAACGAGATCAATACTCACTGATGAACACTGGCATCAGTCTTTGAGACTGCATGGCTGTGACAGGAATGGAACCTGAAATTGGACTTCTCACATGGCAGAAGCAAGTGAACAGTTCACAATAAATAATATGCATAAGTAAATGTTTTATGAAAAAAGTCGTAATCTCTTTTAATGGGCTATATGAAAAGTAATACTTTGTATGTAAGGTGCATGACAAAATAATAAACTATTCTAGCATTAAAAGGCATAATAAATACATTTCACATCATAATAAAATCTCCACAATAATACTAGTAGTCACTCCGGGCCATGTAATTTTCTATTACAAACTGACCCAGCCCCACATTAAAGAAAGGGAAAATGATGTGGCCCTTTCAGAAAAAGTTTGGGGACCCTTGCTATAAAGTTTGAAGAGCACAGAAAATTCTGAAGGAATAAACAACAGCATTTCTCGCATTCAGGCTTCCTACGAGAAGTTTTCCATTTATTTCTCAGATATTAAACAGGGATTGCTTATTTGTTGTATTTGATGTGAATATTGTGCTTGTTGTTGCTGAGTTCATATAAGGCAGGTGATGTGGCTTCAAAGATTTCTCTTTCTGTTCTGCAGCGCATTTAGTATTCCATTTAAAATCGATGTTCTCAAGAACAGATCAAGCTTTCTGCTGTAAAATATATTGAATTACACGACCAATCTCTTAAGTAAAAGAGATTTACATCTAATTAGATTTGCATTTCCTTAGTGTTAAAGTTGTAGGCAAGACTAAATTTTAGGCTTTGGTTCTGTGTAAATTAAAATGCTGTCATTGTCATGACATTCAGCATGCATCATGTTTTCCGACGGCTGCACATCACACGTCGCTGTGCAGTTAAATAAAAACAACTATAACTGGATAAATATGTGCAAGGGAGACAACAATATGCAAGAATATGCGACAATATGCAATCAAAATGTATTATGCAACTAAATCCAATAATGCAGTGTATATGTATTACAGTTTCTGAACATTTTAAATATATTTGTAAATAAATATAAAATAAATCTACATATAGATATATAAAAATATGATATTCAATAATATTCTAAAATACACATAATATATACATAAAAAACACACACAAACAAAATTAGAAATTAAATTGCCTATTTCCTAATCATACGTGAATTATTTTACATATTTGTTGATTAATATTACTTATTAATCATTAATTATACAATACAATATGCATTAATTATTATAAATATTGTTAAACCAGATTGAGATGAACGTGATAAACTGTATGCTGTCTAACTTTAAGCTACTGTTAACTGATAACACTAAGCATTTTAAAAACCAATATATGGGAAGCAGTGCATTCAATTCATGAGGAAATCAAATACATTGTATGGCACTTATACGAGATTGGATTGTGCTGTATGGGATGTTGAGAGCTAAAGGCCTGCTTGAGGTGAGAGAGAGAGACCTGAATCCTAAGCAGATGGATCCTATAAGAAAACACATACCACTCCGGTGTAAAATGACTGCAACCTGGGGCTAATACTCACTTGCATTGAAATGTATATCTTTAAACAGTCCGCACAATCATGCAGCTGTTCCTGAGTACTCAGTAAAATGTGCTCTACATGCAAATCAAACAGAGCTGTAAATCACCCGACAGAACAACTACTGAGTAAAATGCTTAAAACAGGTGGCTTTGCATTCACGCAAACACAAACATGTACTGAACCAAAGAACGATGGTGGCTTCTGCTTTTCTGAGCAAGGAATTATTGGTAAAGTAATGAAAATATTTAATTTGAGTTAAAAATAGATGTTTGGTTACTCACTGAGCTCAGAGATGCTCCCCACGCGTGTGGCCAGCAGAGACTGCTCAATAGTACGCTGCTCGGACTCAGTGTAGGCGTCTCCAGCTTTACTCGAGCGCTGCTGGTTCCTGTGCAGGCTCAAACTGTCCGGCAAACTGAGGATTCCTGCCAAAAGAATTAAACAAAAAGAAAACATTATGTACAGCAAGAAAAAAAAGCCGCTATTAAGCTCAAACTTTTACAGTTCCAGAAGCTCAATCAATAGAGCATGGTGCTAGCATCGCCAAGACCAGTGAATCAAATCCCAGGGAATGCTTGGGAGAAAAGAATTCAACATTCATTTATTTGGTAGACATTTTTCCCCTAAGCATCTACATCAAAGACAATTATATAATAAGAATGATAATAATATCCGAAACAAACACCGCTCAGTAACACAAGCCATGACCTTGATGTTGTTAGCATAATGCTCCACAGATCAATACTAGGACTACAAGGATTTCTGTTCCACTTCTGTCCCACTGAAAAACCACTGGTGTTGCTTCGGCTTAAACTGTGAAAACTTCAAACCATTGCTTCTGGCTAAAGCCCTAAATCCATAATATTGCTTTCTCCAGTGAAAAAAAAGTTGTCTTGTATGAATCATAAATGAAATATGCATAGATTAAGCATTGTTTACAAGCCAACAGTATTAAACAAGTATGCTGGTGGATTTTGATGTGAGCGGACAAAAGGGGATGCTTTTTTTTTCTATTGGAGGAAGCGTTATTATGGATTTTGGCTAGATGTGGCAGCTTCATTTTAAAATGCCTTTATTGTGTATTTGTTTCTTACAAACATTCTTACAACTTTTCACTTCACAAGAAGATAACTAATGTCCTGGAGTTGTGTGGATTACTTGTGGATAATTGTGAGGTTTTTATCAGCTGTTTGAACTCTTATTATGACGGCACCCATTCACTGAGAGGATTGTCTTCTTCATTTAAAGGGGTATTTCACCCAAAAATAACAACTCTAGAATATTCACCCTCATGTTGTTCCAAACCTATATGACTTTCATTCTTGTGTGGAACATAAAATACGATATTTTAAGAAGATTTGAAGATTTCCAAAATTATTGAAAATTGTAAACATGTTTTGGTTCCAATTCACTTTAACTGTGTTTTTTTGTCCATAAAACAGAAGTCAATAGGAACCAAATCTGTTTGGTTACCAACATTCATAAAAAATATTGGTAGCACAATATTTTACAGTCCTGTTCCTCATGTACATACTAGTAATTACAATAACTAGGTACTAACCCTGAACCTACCCCTAAACCTAACCCTTACCCATGTAGTTACCTTGTATTACCAGAACTTTCTTAGATAAATACACTGTAAATACACCATAAGTACATGTTAGTACACGTACTGTAAAATAAAGTACAACAAAAATATTTTCTTGCATGTTCCACAAAAGAAAGAAACTCATACAGGTTTGAAACAACATAAGGGTTGGACTATCTCTTTAATAATAATAAGCAGGCAAGCCATATAACAAGTCCTCCAGGACTCTTCTTGGCGGTAACAGGTGAGAAACTTGGCCAGCCGCTTGTTTTGTCTGCTTACAAGGAGAAAGGGAGGTGTATCACCTTTCTGGACAACTAGCAATTACTGTAAAGAACTCCTGTCCTTTTTTTGTGGAACACGGACTGAGGTCTACATGCATATAACTTAAAGGAGACATATTATGCCCCTTTTAACAATATGTAATACAAGTCTCAGGTATCCCCAGTCAGTGAAGTTTCAGCTCAAAACGCTACATAGATAATTTATTATATCATTTGAAAATGCCTTTTTTGGCTGAAACAGGCTGTTTTGGTGCCTGTCTATTTAACTGCAAATGTGCTGCTGCCCCCCGCCCCCTTTTTCCAGAATAGAGCTGCTCCATTACAGCTCGTACCTGCTCAAAACATCAGTTTTGGTTCTTGAGTATCATGTTTA
The DNA here is from genome assembly GCF_003368295.1 of Carassius auratus. Taxonomy (NCBI): domain Eukaryota; kingdom Metazoa; phylum Chordata; class Actinopteri; order Cypriniformes; family Cyprinidae; genus Carassius; species Carassius auratus. The sequence goes on from NC_039285.1 coordinate 6,528,939, forward strand.
TCACTTTGAAATCAAGTGTTTTAAACCATAGTAGTTTAAACTTATGATATAAGGTTTTCTGAGTGCAAAAATCTAAAGCACACTGACAGATAGTGGCTGTCAAGGCAAGTGAGTACTAAACTAAGTTCTCATTCACACACAAGTTTACATTATAAACACACGGGTTACAAAAAAGTAGTCAGTTATATCTGTGGAGGTAAACAGTTTAGAAAGAAATCACGTTTATATTAGATCTGTGTGGCAGCAGCAATAATAAAGTAGTAAATAAATCAATAAATCCACAGCTCTCTTGTCTCCTCTGAGGCTGGGACTCTAAATAGTGTTCTGTACTCGTCTGTTAGAGGTAGCATGTTTTGCTTAAACTTTCACAATGGAATTAAAACTGGTACACCGTGGCATTGTCGCTTGCAAAAACAAACTAACAGCACAGTAGGTGGAAAATACTGCAATATTATAATGAGATTCCTTTGCAACTTCACTGGGGGAGCGAAATCAGACTCATTTGTTTTTTCAGACACTTACAGAAAAAGGCTTACCAAAACAAAGTTACTGGGTTAATCATTTTCCTGTTTACTTGGTTGGCTGACGCACTGAGGACCTGATTATAGCACTTAAAACCAGGAAAGGTCTGATTTTCATGATATGTCACCTTTAATGCTAATGTTTCAATAATGACAACTGTACCAATCAAACAGACTCTACATCACACAGTGTCCCTGAAATCAACATTAGATTGAAGGCTCGCTTGTTCAGCACTACTGCACCATCACAAAGCTCTTCATCCTGGCTCCCAGCTGAACCACTGAGGTGAGACTCTGGTAGTGTCTGAATCACAGTGGTTATTGTTTTTAACAGGAGGGCTGGGCTCCATGAAAATTGGATTCCCTCTCATTCTTGTGTTTCCATCAGTTCCATTGTTGCCAAACACTCGTGGAGCTGATGGCGTGTTAAATGAAGATGTGGCAGAAACAAATGACTCTATTTTGTTGTCCTCCACTGACAGAGGGGCTTTCGTTTGAACCGTACTCTTGTGAGGCAAATGTAATTTTAGGGGCAGAATGATCTAAATCCTTAATCAGCTTCGACCGGGAGAAATGTGACGCAGTGTATGTTGCTTATCATAATGCAAATATACTGCTCGACAAACTCATCATAGATCTTCCAAGGCATGTTATTATGATAAAAAAATGCACCCTTATATAATTGCTGTTATAGATCATTCAGTCCCTCTTACAGTAAGTGTTTTGCTTCAAGGAAAAAGAAAAAAATAAGGGGCATCCTGATAGAATTTGAACTTGGTTGCCATGGAGACAAGGCAGGGATGGAGTGATGATTACTTGCCTGCGGCATGGGAGGAAGTACAGGTGTTTAGCAATGCAAGACCACACCTCACTGTCTTAGGCCTAGTACTCTGCTGTTGTATTCAAGTATTGATACAAACTAATTAGCAGCTCTGCAGATGTTCAAAGATAAGATTCATTATAAGATCTTGCTCTCCATTTTTCCTGACCTCAGCTCAATGAAGAATGACTGACAGGTGTATAAGATCCGAGAGTGGAGCAAAATTCCCCCTTGTTCCCTACAATCTCTCGAGTCCAGAGCTCTTATTAAAACTCTCAGCGGGTCTCCGTGACAGATGAGTGTGCCAGGCTCATGCACAGTCAACCTGAAACACTTAAAGCAATGGGTGGTAAGACTGGCATCTTGATCGCTTACCTTTTAGCTACACTCCCTCAAACATCAGTCAGGGTAAACTTTTTAAATTACAGTATGCTAAAGACTTCACACGTAGAGAAATGCACACACACACGTTTGTTTTTGTGAAAAGTGGGGACATCCCATAGGCGTAATGGTTTTTATACTGTACAAACTGTATATTCTATGGCCCTACACCAACCCTACACCTAACCCTAACCCTCACAGGAGACTTTGTGCATTTTTACTTTCTCAGAAAATCTCATTCTGTATGCTTTATAAGCGATTTGAAAAATTGGGACATGGGTTATGTCCTCATAAGTCATGCTCTCCTTGTAATACCTGTGTCATACACATGTCATTATACAAAGTTTTCTCCTGATATTTCACAAAAACAAGAGCACACACACACACACACACACACACACACTAAATCATTTTAAAATCCTGGCTTCTTCCAAATCCTTGCCATCATTTTTTTTGAAAAAAAAAATATTTTGAATCATTTTTGAAGGTCAGTGCATCAGATAACAAAATATAAAGACATGTACCATTTATTTGAAAGAAAAAGCAAAAAAAAAAAAAAAAAAAAAAAATCATAACAATAACCTTGTTAAATATATAAAAATAAAAACATTTTGGGGTTTTTAAAATAAATCTTAGGCTTACCATGTTGCATTTATTTGATCAAAAATGCTGTAAAGATAGTAATATTTAAAAATGTTACAACAATTTTAAATAACTGTTTTAATACATTTAAAAATATAATTTAGGATTTTATACAACCATTAGTCCAGCTTTCAGTGTCACATTCCTGCTGATTTGGTGTTCAATAAACATTTATTATTAATGCAGAAAACAGTTGTGCTGCGTAATATTTTTGTGGACATCATAATTCTTTGATGAATAAAAGGTTACAGCATTTATCTAAAATCAAAATCTTTTGTAAATTTAATAAATGTCTTTACTTTTGATCAAATTCAAGCTTATTTGCTAAATAAAAGTATTAGAATTAGTATCATTATTATAATTATTTTTTATGGTTGTCAAATGTTAAAAATAAAAATAATTAAATAAATAAAAACACTTAGTTTAATATTCTGCAATAAAATGTATACATTTAATGTGTGGTGTAAGTGTTCAAATGCTTATTCAGGATATTCAGTGGTCAGCTAAAAGCAGCCTGTGATTACAATAAAAATAATTACCTGCAGTTAATTATTGAAAAGGAATTGATTAAAAAGAAGAAAATCACTATTTCATGGGTATTAAAAGATTATGAAATTTTTATTTATATAAATAGTATATAAAAGAGTGGATGTATCGGAACTATCAAAGCATCAGGGTGCCGGAAAAAAGCCTAAAGCTTTAAACAATACTGTCATTCATACAGGGCCTTTGGTTTGGTTAGATATTCTGTTATTTAATTCACTTAAAAATGTATGCATTTTATGTGGTGTAATTGTTCAAATAAAAAAGAAAATGGAAAAATTTTCAAGCCGATGAACAAGAGAGAAGAAATAATGAAAGTTTCTGTCAGGTTTAAACCAGCTGAGGATTGTGTGTGTGCAGGCATCAGTGTCCTGTAACAATGTCAAAACCCAATGAATTCACATTCACATCACCCTTTTTGGCCAAAACCAGAGGCTTTGGTTTGGGAAAACGCAGCATCCACAGGTTCACACAGATTGAAGGCTCTATAAAATAATTTGCATTTCACCTCTAGGGTGCCAGAATTGCATTATAGTACTTATCACTTGTTTCACAGTGGACTAGTCAACCAAAAGTGCTTTGACAGGCTGACAAGCGGACATTAGAAGAGCTAGCACAGCGCTGTACGCTTGGATAGGATCCGCTGGGACATACCAGAGTTTTCCCAGCTTTCTCATGCACACGTGCCGAGTGCGGATATGCCACTGACCTCACTAGGCCTTAGAGTCTGTATTTAAATCTATTTTAAAGGCCTGTGAAGCCTGGCTTGCTCACTTAGCCTGAGAGTGCAGATGAAAACACACACACACACACACACACACACATTTTCTGTCTCTTGGAGTACAAATGTGGAAAAACAACTCCCTGGATTTCTCACAGTGCAATGCCAGCATGCAAAAGTGATTCAGTTCACATCATGTAAACCTACACCCACAACACCTATTACACTCATGCAACTATGTACTTGGTCAACTCCTTTATTAACCCCATGCTAAGTTAAACCCACACATAAGTAAAATAATATCCAGTATTTCTTGTGCAAGATGGTATTTCAGTGACACACTAGAGACTTGTGCAATGGCATTATATCCTACGCACTAGATAAACACTTCCGAAATCAGTTTAACTATACTGAAGCGGATAACTGAAACACTAAGCTACAAAAGGTTTTGTAATAGGTTAAATCATACATGCTGAATTCTTGCAGCCAAAGGCAGATGGAGTCCATATGTAAGCCAATAAGAACCAGGAATGCTGCATTTCTGAGGAATGGAGGGAGGAGTTTGAGGAGAGGGATGTGGTGGTTTCTACATGCGTCATGTGACTGTGAAGTCTGTCTCCAGAACTGGCTGACCACAGAGCTTTAATGGTTTTTGGAATCATCCCCAAGGATTTGCTCCAAGTTGTTCGGTGATCAGAAAGTTGGATCAGTCCTCTGATTTGTCGCTGACAGCACGTGTCTGTTCTAATTTAAGACACGCATGGCTGTCAGAGAAACAGTCAACACAAACCCCTTGAATATTCCCACTAAGGAATACACTACTGTTCATACAGTATGCAAGCTGTATGTACAGCATGTAACTGTACATACAGCAAACATACACTAAAAACATTAAGAATTAATATTTCTATTTTGCAATGATGCATTAAATTGAACAGAAAAAAAAAAGTGAAGTCATTTGTATTTTTGGAGGCTGGCTCCTGTGTCAGCACCATCACGCACGCGTACTAGACTTCTTTCAAAAACATTCCCACCAACCCCAAACCTAATGTATACAAAAATCTAAGGTTTAGTATTCAACATGTGACATTGACTATAACATATTAAGGTCAAGAAAACACTAGGTGAATACAAGTGATGACAAATGAAAATAGCATTGACACGTACATAAACAACATTTGCCTTAAAAGGTCTATTAACAGTGTGATGGATGAATAGATGTTGTCTTCTAAATGATCCAAACTGGTTCTTGAATTGCAGGTCACATAAACAAAAGCTCACAAAAGCTTTTAACTATTTTCTTCCAATCTTCATTGAAAGGATTTTTAAAGGTGAAGTGTGTCATTTTTTGAGACAGTAGCATCACCAAATAGAAAGTACACAATGAAGAAATAATAATCGTCTCAGACAGGTCTCCCCAACTCCATTTGCAAATGACTGAAATAAATCAATACATTCATTTACAACAATTACAGAATAAGGTGTGTTTAGACAATTTAATTATAGCCTTTGTAGACATGACCTAAATGCAAATCTATTGTCTTAACTATACATTAGATTACAATATTAGGCCAACAAAATTTGTTCACATTTCTCACAGACATAGGTTAAATTCATGCTTTATTTTTTTGATTCAGTAGAAAGAATGAGCTCGATATATAGTTTTGAGTCAAAATGTATTTAATTTTTATGACTTGCCTAATGAATTAATGTAAAAACCTGTAAGAACATCAGCAGTCTTCATTGGGAGCATTTGTTTTTGATCAGTCAGAACAGCAAAACAAAGTCCAAAAACAGGAGAGTACTACAGATCTGTAAATGAAAACATCAAAATAATATGATTCACACAGGCAGAAAGGATATCAATCTCTGTGAAAGCTTAAGAAATAAAAGACACTAAAAAACAAACACGTTTGTGTTTGCATGAGGAAAGATGCCCCTGTCGTCAATGAATGCTGGGTAATGACCATGCTGGGTATACACATGCTGCATGCACCAAAGTGATCCTGAGCTAGTTGTGTCATAGCCAGCCCGGTTACCCTTTGGTACTTCCCCCCGGAAAACTCCGAAACAACTGGTAATGGAAAGTGCTACCTCCTGCAATGACCCCGATTACATCACCAAAACAGTATGCGTGTTGCCCCCCACTCTCCCCTGCTGAAGTAAGCCTTCCTGTCACTAACAATCACTAACAATCAAAAACACATGCTGTTCTCTTATCAGCAATCTGAGACAGCATGTTATCAGCCGACCCCCTTGAGGACCGATCTCCTGGACATTCAGACAGAGGGTACACTGTTGAAAGTATAATAGAACAGTTCTGAGGAGTTTCCTCTGAGGCATTCATATATGAAAAACTTTATTTTATTTTGAGTCCCTTCTCATTACTCTTTGCCATCTTCCCAGTGCTGCTGAGTGGTAACCTGCATGAAACTGGGCTCCAAATTGCAATGTAATTGTTTGACTGGATCTGTGTGATTCATCGTTTTGACTTCGCTAAGAGTGGATTTCCTCAACTGTTAATATTTTCCTACAAGTATATGATTGTACAGACAATTTTTTTGAAGGTCTGTCAGTTGTTTCTAACATTTAATACATGTAATCAAGAACAGTATCCATCGTCCATTGTCCAGTCTTACGTCTGTCTATTTTATAATCAGGGACTGCAATGTATGTTCTTATTGTTCAGAAAAAAGTCAGGTCAATTCCGTCTAAGACTAGCACGAGTGAGCTTTGACCAGGCTTTGAAAAGGGGAATTTGCAGGCTTTTTTCACATGAGGTATGCTTACAAGCACTAACTATATTTAATACGAATGAATCCTTCATGGTTTCAGATTTTAACATTTCTGTAAAAAAAAAAAATAATCTACCATAATAACCAAAGAAAATTTGGATTCATGTATTTAAATGATAAAAATGTTCCTACAGATTGTATTATTTCAGGCCTACACAACCCTTTCATTTTGATCGCAGTTTATTTGGATAAAGCATAATCAGATGGACTAAGGTGTTTATTGGAAGCCATCAATCTGATTACTACCAAATTATTTGGTTGCACACAAAAACTATTTTCTGTGCCGTTTTTTGAGGAAATATTTGTTCCAATTCTGCAGAATGGATTAAAATGTGGTTAAATTGAGCCATATTTACCACATAATAATAAATAAAAGAAAAGATAAAGTAATTGCATCTTTATTTTTTGTAATTGGAATTTTTTTTAAAGTACAGATGAAGCAGAAACTTGTGAATGAAGGATACTCCAATTCTTTGAAAATCTGCTGAACAGATCCCATAAGGGCCTGGCTTTGACCTTTTTATCCAGATACTCAATAACGCTATATCCTGAACACAGGACTTGTGGGATTATGCACCAATAAAACCTGCCATACACACTGGAGAAATAATCTTATGAGCTTTTCATAGCAGAATGATTAGACCTGTTCACTTAATGGTGTCATGACTTATTATTTCCAAGTAAAACCCTCAATTCTCGCAAAATCAGCATGTAAATATATAAAATGTAGTATTCCATCCAATTTTTCAGCAGGTGGTCACTCACAAATGCATCTTACCTACTCGTTGTCACAGCATTTCCTCCAGGCATAATAGCGTTACCATCACATTACTGTCGCTCGCTTCCTCTCACACATAAACACACAGATACACATACTGTTCTGTATAAACACACAAACACACTAAGAATAGCAATGTTATGGGGCAAAAAAAATGCGTAGTTTTCTCTTGCCACCGTAACACCTCGTACACAATTTTACAGCTGGCAAGATTTGCTTGTTTAATGAATTAGTCTGATGTGAATCAGCTCTGGCGTGTTCAGAGACACCACACTTTCTGACCTTTGTAAACAAACTACACGACATTAGCTGAGCATGCAGAAAAACAGCTGGTGCTCTTTTCTATGGCAAGCGAGAGGGCTGTAAGGTAATCATGTCCATTAAGACAACAGAGCTAGTGTTTATGGAACAAAAGTGTAAGTATTATTCTGTTTGACGTGATCTCGGCCATGAGGCGCACTCGAAGTAGATCTACACTAGCGTCATCCTGACTCAGAGCTCGCAGCTTGGCTCTAGCTTGCAGTCTAGCAGAAACAAGCTCCAAACCAGAGAAAGCTTTAACTCCAAATGTTCAACTTGCCTCATTCCTCCCCTTTGAACAAACTCCCCAAACTGAGAGCCAGAACTGGGTGAGGTTTATGTAACTCACTGATGAAAAATATTATTATATTAACTACAGATTATAGTTCAACATTCAGTGGCTCCCTGCTGAAACTTAATGCACAACTCAAGGTCAACGTCTCAAGCTAAAAAGTGTTTTTAGTCATGTTTTTAGACCTCTGATGTCCGATTGTGGCTTTTTCACTGTTCATGCTATTTATGATGGCCAAATAGATTAAAACCAAGCTAAAAGAGATTCAATATATTTATAAGCATTACAAAATACTAAATTGACTGCCAAAAGGGTCACAGCTAATGTTGTTTGAAAAGAGGGTGGAAACCCCTTCAGAAATTCAGACCTGTATCCAGGAGTTGTTTCCAAATGTGAAATTTGAGTCCAGTCTTGGGTGGATCAAAATAATGTTAGATTTGTGGGCAAAAGGTTTTATATTAAGAGACCACTATCTTTAAATACAAAGCTAGCATGTGCCAGCATATGAATGATTCTATTAAAGTCAACAAATAAAGTAAAAAAAAGTAACTTACTTTTTTTTTTAAATAAAAAACTTAGTAACATAGCAACAGACCACTATCTTTAAATACAAAGCTAGATAAAGCAAGTATCTCATTCTATAAAAAACACAGTGCCTTTAACTTTAGAAGGTGATTTCATAGTAAATGTCTGTAGGGTTTTAAACATTCTACAACTCAAGAATGACTAAAGCCAAATTAATTAAAAAAATATGTTCGGATATTCTGAATGGGGTAAAATAAAATAAAATAAAATTCTAGAACTTAATCTAGTGTGATTAAGACAAATATACATTTTAAAATACATTAAAAACTTTTAAATCACTGGCTATACGGATATTAGGTCCAATTTTAGACTAGACCAATTAAAATCTGTAAAGATTATATGTATATAGTAACAAGATCTGTTTAAAATCAATGAGTTTTTTACTACTCCCCTACCCCTGGACTCCAGCTTGAATCCTCACTGTCTGTAGCCATTAACCAGGACTGCAGAAGTGTTACATCATTTCCAGGTTATTCCCTACATCTCCAATGCAATTTTGCTGTTAGATGACACTTTTGGTATCAGTGCAGCTTCAAATTCCACATACAGAAAATGTGGTGGTGATGACATCATTCAAAATCATAGGCTTCATTCAATTGTGCAACAGAGTTGCCATCATAAACACATCATAAAGTTGCTGTCACAAACATGTTTGAAGGAAAGATGGCTAAAAAGTGTTGCATAGAAATTTCATAACACTTCCTAAAAGAGTACATCAACAACATTTCCAAAGGTCTCCTTAAAAATCACTCTGACAGATAAGAGAAATTTAGAAACACTAAAACCACACAAACATGACTAAACGGACATTTCATCCAAATACTGGAAGTGAAGATTAAGGTTTGTCGATTAGTCGTCAACTGAAACTGGATTCACAGAAATACACACGGCGTCTGGAATCAGCCTGTACCTTCCATGCGAAATATCGCCCTGTCATTACTTCATGTGGGTGCCACGGCATTTTGGCATTGTTTACACCCATGAGCAACAGCTTTGCGGATTAGCATGCGCAAGTGACAGCATGTGTTGAAAAGGACAGCTTCTGCTTCGGTGACAACCAATACCCCACTCACTTTATCTCTTCTGTCCTTCTTATCTTATCGTGCCTCGTTCTGCCATACTCCCACCCAAACAACATACACTATTAAGCTGAAAGAGAACTGTCCAAACCACATTTTTCATAAAATGTGATTGCGGCAGTTATGAGCCATGAAAGCTCAAAGAAGAATAAGACAGGGAAAAGTTCATACTGTAATTACAAGACACGAGATTTGTATAAAATGCCTGAAGAATAAAGGACTTTTTGGAAGTGCAGAGACCAACTTAAAGGGTAACTCAACCCCAAAATGAAAATGTTGTCATTAATCACTTACCCCAGTGTTGTTCCAAACCTGTAAAAGCTTCGTTCGTCTTTGGAATCCAATTTAAGATATTTTGGATGAAAAACTGAGAGGCTTGTGACTATAGACTGCCAAGTAAATACCACTGTCAAGGTCCAGAAAAGTATGAAAGACATCATCAGAATAGTCCATCTGCCATCAGTTGTTCAACCATAATGTTAAAAGTGTAAATCCATTCAGAAAACATATCCATGTAGCGCGGCTGACATATAAAGTACAAAAATAAAAAGTACAAAAATATAATAATATCTCCTGTTGTCCTCCATGGAAAACAAAGAAAGTCAGAATTCCTTTCTAGGTCAACAAACCCTGCAAAAACCAAGTATAGAATGGTATTATGAAACTTGATAAAACTCAAAACACACACCAAAATGTTTCCAAGAGTGAAACGTCTAGTTGTTAAACATGATAGGGTTGTGACTATGAGACATGGCATCCGTACTTAATACTGTGTAGCATAACAGACCTGAGTGGATTTGAACTGAGCGTCCATCTCTTGGGTCTCAGTGACTGAGTAAACCTGATAGAATTACAGACTTCCTAAATTAGCAGTGATCGGAGTTGAGAGAGGGCCAAAGAAAACGAAACAGATTAAAATCTTTAGCAGAAAATCCCACTATTTTTAATCTATAACAGGTGGACTATAAATACAGAATGCAGTGTTTGTAGACAAGTATGTACTCAGCTTCCATCTCTAGCCTTAATTCAATCTACGTACTGTGCTGGTTAAAACAAAGTAAGCCAAGTAGCAACGTCACACAATGATATTTTTTCCCCTATTGCAAAACATCAGCCTTGGACGAAACTGTGGTTCTCTCACTTCTGCTTTTAATTCTGTTCTTAAACTACACTGAATGGGTTTCAACAGGAAATGTAAGCTCTTGCTTCTGTTGAGAGACCTACAGTTCATCTTCAGGCTAACACGCTGTCTACATCGAGATCGTCATAATCAATGTTGCATGCTCGGAGCACAGACAGCTCCATTGATTATAGCGAGACTGTTCTGGTTTTGTTGCTTGCTTGCAATGAAAAACAGCATAATAAAGTGCAAAGAAACAGAAATGAGAGGAAGCTATGACAAACATCTATAATATAGTCAAACTGTCCTGTTTTTCCTCCAGGAGTACATGGAAATGAAAAATGATTTTACACAAGGTGATAAAAGAAACAAACTACTCCACTGCCAGGGAAAAAAAAATATCATTTGCACTGACTTGCAGTGAACGTGCTAGCATGAGTTCAGATAGTTCAGCTACGATCAAATCTGACGTCAGGTCTCAGCTCAAGTTTTTGAGTTAGACTATATTTGCATGCAACATAGTAAATCATCCTGACCACCAACTAAAGCTCATTAGTTGATCATTAACCAGTAAGATTAGAATGATTTTTTTCAGTTCTTTAGATTTATATGCACAGAAATAAGCGTAAACAATAGACCATGAGGATTCACACATTGTCCCATCACACACTATTGAGATTATAATGTTTCACTGAATTGTGCAGCTTGAATACGCCCATACAACAGTAAACAAAGCAGCGAGACCGTTCTTCAAGTTTTTTTTATTTTATGAAACAAAGAGAGGAATGAGATATAATTCACCCCAAAAAGATGTGATGTGGATTACCTCAGGATTTGAGATTTGGATTTCCTCAGAAAAAAGAATGAAGCGCTTTATTCAGCAGAAATCATAAACATGAGTAAGTCTCTTTTTATTTATGAAACCAAATTATGAAATTAGCAAACACACTTGCGCTGTGCCTTGTGTCGCATTGCGCCGGGTGTATGATAGGGCCCAAAGTGTCTTAGAAAAATTTTATCAATATATTGTTTTCTGTGAGTGAGTAAACAAGATGATTTTCACATAATTTAGAAAGAAAAATTCTAGGCTACAAGCTCCAATTCTCAAAAGTCCAGGTAACCAATGTTCTGTATGCTTTTTATGGCCTTATTCAAGTGTTTTAACATTTGGATTTTTTCACTAACCACGCATATTTTTTTTTTTTTAAAAACACAATCATGTACAATTGTACATACATGCTGCTTACATATTATTATAGCCCAGTTTGTGCTGATGTGAAAACTTCTCCAGGCCCCAAATATATATATTTTTTAGATGATGTTAGTATGCTGTTTATAATGAATGCAACTATAGCGTAATTCGTGTTTTATCGTTCAATATGTAATTTTATTGCTATTTATTTTGAATTGCTACAGAATTGGTGGCATATGAATGTTTCTAAAATCACATGTGAACAATGTCATAAGTTGATTTGTGCGCTCGTTTCTACGTTTGATTGATAAATGAGGCCCCTTGTGTTTCCTGTAAATGCTCATGTTCTCCTCACTGCAGGTGGGTCTGTGACAAATACACAATATAACACAATATAACTTTGATGTTATGATCACTGGGGAAATGCTAAGAGAAGAAAAAAAACATGTCTGCAAAAAAACATGCCTGCACAGAAAGCATGAGATTTACTGGCATTGAAAAAGCATGAGATTTGTTGCTGGGGCATATGAAATACAATCCGTCCTTTGTCAGCTATTGAGCTGACTTCATCAGCAGTTTTTCAAACTACAAAACACAAAAACCTCCACGACCTTCACAAAACACATTTAACCACAGAATCCTCACTGCTATGTTGATTAACAAGTCTGTTTCATTTTATCTTCTTTTGTATTAGAGTACTTCACATTCATATATAGTGATGCAATTATTTGATCAGACATCCTATTTTTCTAGGGAAACTATTTTCAAGAGTTGAGACCCCTTCCACATGGTTGAAATTTGTCTTGATTAGGATATTGATTCGGGATAGTTCATCCAGAAAAGAAAATAATGTTATCATTTACTCATGTTTTCATTCCAACCACAAATGACTTCATTTCTTCTCTGGAACACAAAGGATACATTTTGAATAATATTGCTCTTTTCCATGCAGTTCCAATGAATCGGCAAATGGAAATTCCAAAGTACAAGTAAATGACAAAAAAGTGGTTCACATAACTAGTGCGCTACATTCCAATGCTTATGAAGACATATGATAGCTCTGAGCGAGGAACAGATAAATAGGTTATTCACCAATAATTTTCACAAAAATGTTTTTGAAAACTTAATAAGTCCAAATTGTAAATTAATTATTCAGACAATTTTGTGAAGAGAAACAATGATTCATTCAACAGATGACTCCAAAAATTATTTAACACAAATTTGATACAGAACGCTGTCAAACGGATTTAGTCTTGAAAAATAGTGGATTTTCCACATTTGACACTTTAAAAGTGCTTTTTTATATATTTTGGAGTCCAATACATATTTAATGTCATTATACTGCAAAGAGATGTTCTTCAAAAAAAAGACAAAGTCAGGTTTGGAATGACATGAGGGCGAGTATGATGGCAAAATGTTTTTTGGGTGACCTTTCTCTTATAAAAAAGCTTTTAAATACGAGACTGTTTTGGGACAAATTGAAAGCCAGTCCATCCCTAGTTGAAGTAATTGGAAGTAATTGCTGAAATTCCCATGAGGTCATTTGTTGAAAGTGCATAATGGGGTTCGGCCAAGTAATAATTATGCATAAAATATGACAGCCACAGCTTTAGCTGTTGGTGATACGCTTATCTGGTGAACGTTTGATTAAAAATCCCAAGCTACTTTTTATTACTGATGCTCCAGAAGACAATATATGATATATATATATATATGCTCATGAACACTGAATATGTATACAGTATGTCCTTCACATAATTCACCAACAGCAGACAAGTGCTGAGTTGAAAATCCCTTCTCAGTTACATAAAGGCAGGAATGTCCGGTTAGATTAAGGGTAATATTCTTATCACTTTTGGCCTCATGAGTTGCCAGGTGGATTTGGTGAAATAATTTCAGCGTGGGAAAGCAGCCTAGTGCAGGCATATCTATGAGAGCAGGAATACAATTCAGTCTCAAATCACACACTCGATGATTGAAGTTTGTTCAGTAAGAGAGTAAACGATCACTGTGTGGAAGCCTGCTTTATCCATCTTACAGAGCTCATCAGGGCAGAACTTGTTCTCAATGTTTCATTATGCTTTCTCCACAGACCTCATTAAAACATATGTTTTAACAGCAAAATCAGTTATAATGACCTGTACCTCTTTGACCTTTCTGAATTTGTGTTCCTTAGTAAACTATCATTAGCACTTTAACAGATATTTCATACACTACTTCATGGAGCCCATAAATTGCCCGTATCTCCACAACCTGGGCATATACTAGCAATGGAAAATTTATTATAAATTAATAAACGTTTTAAATTGAGAGCCCTAAAAACTTTGCATGTGTATACATAAACCAACAAATTAAAAGAGAAAAAAACAGCTTGAGCAATATCACACTGTGACAGTGCGACCTCTTGCAGACAGCCGAAGGATATTTTTTACACAACAGCTCAATATAGAAGTTTACATTGAGGGCCTTACATTTGTAGATACAACAGTGCCTTTCTATGTCAATGGAAACAGATCTAAAGAAGCTTTGTGTGTCTCTCTCCACGCAACGCTTTTTGTTCCTGAATAAATAGTGTTTTTGAACGAATCGGTTGAATGAACCTTTTAAAAACTCACTTGTTTCTAAATGAATCAGCCGTTTTGAATCAGTTGGTTGAATGATTGATTCAATAATTTACCCATAACACTTATTGCACAGCTCTGAAAGAATCAACATCTGTGTCCTAATTAATCCTAATCTGTGTCCTTAACTAATGACATGACTTTCATATACGGCCTCAAAAAACAAAATAATGAATGAACTTTTACAAATGCGTAATGGCATGGTTTAGGCATTCACTTCTGGTACGATTACGCATAATCAAGCTATAAATTAATCAGCATTTGCTGGACATATCGGAGCACATGGAGTCATTCAGGAAACTTGGTTAACTCTGGATATTTAAGTGATGATGTCAGTTTGCTGGGTGTTAGCGAGAGATTCTCAATGGTTTCTAGTCATGTAGTGTTTTGTGACCGCAGACATGGAATGCTCCGTGCTGTGTTTCTGTTCCTTTTGGAGGGGTTAACTAGTGACTTCAGAATTAAATAAAGCTTCAGAGCCACAGTAAAAGTTAAGCTGAATATATAGTATATAATATTAATCATGAATAGAGACCTATAAATGGCTTTAAGCTTCTGCCCAGTTTTTAAATTGAAATCTGTGTTGGTTGTATCTGACCACAAATAAATCATCTCTTTTCATTCAACTGTAAATTAAGCAATTACAAGAAAAAGAGGACAAACTTAATAGCTCTTCATGCTGCTGAAATGGAGTTTAAATGTTTCTGAAGCTCTCCCACTGCCACTGAATGACTAACATTAGACTTCCAAATGACAAAGCAATGAAGTGAATGAACCAATCAAGCATATCGTCATTGTCTCTTATCAAATAATGGAAATCGGTCTCTCTGACTCATACCATTCCATACCATTTGGCCAAAAGACAAAAGTTCACTCACACTCTTACTTCACTTAATGTGTTAAATATCATATTTAATCAAGGCCACACCTGATAACAGCACAGAGAAACCTCTTATCACATGTATTAAATCACATCTCACACTCACTGAACTGAGCAGCAGGAGAGGAACTGCCTGCAGCGGGTTTATTTTTAGAGCCAGCACTATGTGGTCAAACAAACAAGGATCAATCTAAGTATGGCGGATGTTCACCAACGTCAGCAAATACCAGTGCTGGCTACAAATCAGTCGCTATATTAGAAAGCCATCTGACCAAAACTAGGGTAGCAGGTTGACAATATTATTAATATATGAATTAATTAATATGTACTATATATTAATGAAGACAAGTTTGATTTGCTTTATTTAAAGGAGTAGTTCAAATAAAATTTCCCGATAATTTACTCATATTATTTACTCTTATTAAAACATGAAAATGTATATGCTTTATAAACACAAATGCTGCAAATGCACAAACACATGATGACTTCACACATCATGCAATCACATTGGAAAGGTCATGTGTGTCTTAGGCGGACGCTCCAACCCAGCATTTAAAAAGCTAACGTGCAAAGAAAATCAAAAGCCCTTTACAAAAAATGGTAAAACAATGATGTCGGTTGATTTTTAAGTTGGAAGAGAACTCTACCTTACCTAACTCTACCTTTTTTAACCAGAGTATACAGGTGAAAATAATACATAATACGTGAAAACCTTCATGCGCAAGCAGAGTTAGAGCAAGACGAGCATTTGTGGTTAAAAGTATATAACATTTTACTGTTTTAAGAAAATGACCCGATGGTTTGGCTAGATAAGACCCTTATTCCTCGGCTGGGATCATGTTGAGCGCTTTGAAGCTGCACTGAAACTGCAATTTGGACCTTCAACCATTTGGTTAACTGTTGAAGTCCACTATATGGACAAAATTCCTGGGATGTTTTCCTCAAAAAACTTATTTTCATCTGAAGAAAGAAAGACATGAACATCTTAGATGACATGGAAATTAGTAAATTATAAAGAATTTTTCATTTGAAAGTGAAATACTCCTTTAATAGGCTATTGTTACTCTGGGACAACAGTTTTGGTCAGATGGCACAATTTTAAAATAAATGAAAAATAACACTTAAAATATAAAACTATACAAATATATATATATTATAAATCTATATACAATTGTCAAAGCCTTTAAAGATTAATACATAATAATAATATTAATAATAATAATAAAATTGACAAAAGTTAATCATAAAAATAATGGTTAATGACAATAAATATATAAATAATTAAATTACAATAACATTGTTTAAAATTATACAAAAACAGATGGTTTCAAAAGATTAAACCCTATAAGATTATCCCAAACCTGTGTAGTGGAGGCTTGTGCTTTATAGATCACAGCTCAAAAATAATATTTATAAATATATATTACAAAAAGTATCCATAAACTTTATATTTTGCCATGCATTACAGACACCATATCCTTTTTTTCCAGGATAATCCTTGCCACCAGTGAAAGAGCTTGCTTAAAATTCAATTTTGTATGTCGAAATAAGAATGACAGAAAGCCTAGTCAATGCTGTGAGTAGTGACCAAAGACTTAATTAAGATATATATCACACAGTCTGACATAAAGACATCTGGTGGCAAACAGTCTGCCATAGCTTTTTATCCAAGATCTCACTGGGGTGAACAATCTGACAACCAACAGTAAAAAAATAAATAAATAAAACAGACTTAAAGGGATACTCCACCCCAAAATGAAAATGTTGTCAAAAAGCTTGGAAAAGTTCAGTTGTCTTCAGAACACAATTTAAGATATTTTGGATGAAAACCGGGAGGCTTGAGACTGTCCCATAGACTGTTACACTGTCAAGGTCCAGAAAAGTATGAAAAGCATTGTCAGGTTAGTCCTTCTGCCTTCAGTGGTTCAACCGTAACGTTATGAAGAAACGAGAATACTTTTTTTACGTGAATAAAACAAAAATAACAACTTTATTCAAAAATTCCTTTGTCAAAAAGGTTGAACAATAGGTTAAAACACAGAGGGCAGATAAACTATTCTGACAATGCTTTTCATACTTTCCTGGACCTTGACAGTGTATTTTACTTGGCAGTCTATGGGACAGTCTCAAGCCTCCCAGTTCTCATTCAAAATATCTTAAATTGTGTTCCAAAGATGAACAAAGCTTTTACAGGTTTGGAACGGCATTGGGGTAAGTGATTAATGACAAAATTACAGTGGCATAAATGCAGTGGCATAAATCCTAATTCTGAATGTAAAATCAAACAAGCTTGTTATTTTCTTTGGTGTAATGCATCCTAAGGCCAAAGGCCACCATGTCAAAGGCAGCATATAATAAACCAATTTTAAACAACCATATCAATGCAAGAATTATGCACAAACAAGACCCTCAGTTTTAGATAGGCCAGTCAGTGAGTGCAGTCTTGCATTTTTATTCTGAAACGACGATCACAGAATACCCTTCACATGTGCTCAATACCAAATAAAGCACCTGCTGTGAGGTTCAAAAGTAAATAGCCTGTAATACGTAGGTATACCTGCCTTAAAATCATATCACTTCAGAGATAAAAAGGCCTTTTGCGTGGTTCATCATTAGCATACACACAACACATTTTTCCAATCTACAGTGCAACTCTACCATAGGGAATTGCTGCGCTTGGCAGGAAAATTAATATAAAAAGGAGCCAGGCGGGAGCGTTTCAAGGGGAGCATCTCAGGACAGATGGGCTGGTTGCATGAGTTCTGAAAAAAAGCCAGAGGGACTGGCAGGGGCACCGCTTTATTGTTTGCTGAGTACTTTTGACATGTGGACCCTTTAGCGTGTCAAGCTATTTTTTGTGTAAACTTCGATGTACTCAGAGGAGAGACTCAAAAGTCTCTGGAGAGGCACGTGAGGGGAGAACTCTGACAAGGATCCCAAAAAACCACTGTAAAAACTCAAAAATGTACCTAATTTTTTTTACTCTACCAGGTATTCTCATATGTGGTTCAAAAGCTTGAGGTCGTTAAGATTTTTTAAAAAGTTTTTACAAGTGTCTTTTTAAGTCTATTATGCTTAATTTACTGTCATTTTTGATCAATTTAATGCATCCTTGCTGAATAAAAGCATTGATATAAAAAATATACAAATATTTCTGGCACATTATATTGCAGTACAAATTTTTATCCATCAATATTGACTGTGGTAAGATTAACAATAAAACAAAAAGCACTGCTAATGAACCAATTTCTAAACTGATCTGATGTTAATACAAACAATTACACCGGCTTGTGTTTGGGATGGAGAGGATGGATATGCTGCAGTGCCGTGGAATGTTCAATCATTGGACATCTAATTCATTCTCATTAGCATTCATTTGATCCAGCTAGCTATTTGAAATGACAGTGATGTATTCCTTAGATCACATTGGGATTGGACAACTAAATTATTTCTTGCCACATATCTGAAAATCCCATATTTGTTAAATATAAACTAATTCTGCCACCAACCCTTGAAACATTTCACTTCACTCCATGGAAAGCTGACCGAAACAACAAAGATCTCAGTGCATGTACTGTAGTTTTTATTCTGATAAGACACAAGACCAGATGTTCCTATAAAGACAAGGACAGTCACACAAATCAATGCTGAACTACTGAACTCAATCATCATGTGGATAACTGTGATGTTGCCAACACAAACTGATCTTCACTGATTTAACTTTGCCTTCCAAGAGGAGGCCCAGAATAAAAACTAGCCCATAAAAGGAGATTCACACATTAGGCGCTTCATCTTTCTTGTATTTTTCAAAACCCCTACTTCTTCTTTCAAAGAAGTTTCCTTAAAAAGGTTTCATATAGGTCATTTGAAAAACAAGGTGATTTCTAAATGAGTCAGATCTTCCTTTAAAATGGCATATCATTCAGTTTCATCACATTTTGAGATCAATCATGAATCAGTGGAGAATCAATCAACTGTCTTGCATTTTCTTGGCAGATGAGGTTTAAAACAATGCTAACTTTTTTTTTTTTTGATAGATCTTGTGCAACCACAGAATTTGAAGCTTCTTTTGTCATAGATTGTAACGATGGCTAACCTCCCTGGAAAAATAAGAAACAAACGTTTGTCACCTCCTATGAATGCCTCTAGGAGTGGGAGGATAGTGTATATGAGTCACTGATGAAATGCTTCAACCTTCTACAATTAACTAACACTGCTCTTTAATTGCCTTATTAATCACACTCTTAACTTACAACGTTAAAAAATAATTCCTAAGCTTATTTGACCATTGTCCACACTATCTTACATGTGGAATTAAAGCAAGAGTTCAGACAAAGATAAAAATGGTCTGTTTGGAATGGTTTTGGAATGGTTGTACCAAAAATGTACGTCTTTATTTCTTCTTTGGAACACAAAAAGATGACATTTTGATAAATAATTTTAATCTATAATCTTCCTTTTCAGTGAAGTGTTATCCACTGTGAGATCATTGCAGGAACTGAGTCCAATATGTGAATTATTCAGTATATATATATATATATATATATATATATATATATATATATATATATATATATATATATATATATATATATATATATATATATATATATATATATATATATATATATATATATATATAAATCTGTTTACAAATCCAACATTACTATTTTTCTCATAACCTCATGAACCTATGAAGAAAACACAACAACATTTTCATGCTACTTTGCCTGTAAGCTTTTAATACAAACCCTCTTTTCACATAAAATATCAATTCCTGCACTTTGCTGTGCTCAAGGTAAGAGTTTGGGTTTGCTGTCAGCTTCAATATAGTTTCTTACAGCTATATCCTTCAATAAATGCCAGTTCGCAAAGCATGCATTACATTTTGACAGATTCAAATGACAATCCACTCAAAAACAAAGTTTTGAGATCTGAAATCTGAAGTATGTTTTCATAGTGCATCAAACTCTTTTTTTTTTCATAAGATGAAGGAGAATTTCTTAAGAGTTCATCATTATAACTCCTTTAAAGTCAAGCAAAGCTTGTTAATGTGCGCCTGAGCTGATGTGGAGAGGAAAAGTACAAAAATTTATGACACACCATCCAATACGTTGTTTTCCAGATGGTCACTCTCTTTTTGACAGGCTCATTAAAGACTGCGGTCTAGTTCATGTGAAGCTACTTTGAGTGGATTTTCAGTTTCTGTTTGATTCGACTATGTCACTATCCTTTCCAGATGGAAACGACTGTCAGCTTCAACCCCATCATTCCATTCGTATAAAGGCTTACCCAGGCAGCTCAGCGTTTAGCCATTGGCTGCCCTACTTTCAGCTTCGGCTAGTGAATGGACTAAATTGAATGGAAACGTTTTTACTTGTTTGTGCAGGTGGGGAACTCATTCACCACAAGGCTTTTGGTTGGTCAGGCAGACAAATGGGAAGATTGCTTCTTTCTTATGCTGCAGACGCTTACAACCTATGTCCTAAGGGAAATGCACAAGACACAGTTGGGAGCATACTTTCTGAAAATGGCAGGCTAGTTTTTTTTTTCTTCTGGATATAGTAGAAACCTATTTATAACTTTAGATGGCAAAGATAGAGTGAGTAACTTCAGATTGTACCTTTCTGAAAAACTGCAGCTATAACCACATGAGGGCTGTATTTTGATGTGGAGATAAGGGCTAATCTCAGAAGAGCAGTGAGTTAGCTTAGTCAACATGATCAACAGCACTTCATTTTGCCATGGTACACCTAAGGGTATGTGTAAACCGCAATTAATTGCAATCCAGTGACTCTCAAGCGGGTCTGATTTTACAAGTTTGTGCATCTCTGATGCCGGATATTAACTTTTGCAACACTTTGTAGCATGCTGGCTAACATGCCTGGGCTTGCAGTCATTTTATTTTGTTTGCACCCTTGTTAGGTCTTTCAGGGTTGCCAACTCTCACGCATTTGGCTTGAGACACACGCTTTTAGGCTGTCTCAAACTCTCATGCTGTCCATTTAAATCTCACGCCAAATTAGCTATATGAAACAAAGTCTCAGCTTTCAAATGTTGTAAGCTTTAATACTAAATTCTAACAATAAATACCATTTTGGCAAACTTAATGTGGTGTAAATCATAAAATGTAGCACATCAGTAAAAGCCAAAGCTATTGAAAAGCAGACTTGCGACCAGCTTTGATCTTGCTGGCGTCGACGCCACGTGGTCATGTGATTCATAGAGCTCTGCAAACAAACCAGCATTAACAATACATTTGGATGGGTTTAAGTAGAATAGACGACAGAGTCATTATACAGGTATTTGCAGCAATTTTTGTTAAACATTACAGCATCTTATGTATTGATTATTACATCGATCGGTCGATGACATTTGCAATATCATTTTATTTTGGAGAGTGATGGACAGGCAACATTAAGATGGTTTTCTTAACCCTCAGGCATTGCTTGCGTATAGTGTGACCATGCAGCTTAACTATTTTTCAGCTAAACAAGTGTTGTAAATTTTAGTTCAGTGTATTTATTTAATATTTTGAGATCTTTGGTACAAAATACTTTATGTGCAAAAATTATGGTCAATTAATGACATAAAATATTTTTTCTAATATTTATATTACTTACATTATAATTAGTGTAGTGTTTAAGGTTAAAATAGAGAAAAGGTTGTTAATTTCCAATGCAATGGGTACCTGTATGGCTCTTTACTAAATACATCTAGAATACTTCATGTCATACCTGCTTTTTTTAAGTCTTCATTTGAATTCATATTAAGACAAGATTAAACACTAGATTTTTAAATGGGAAATGTCAAAAGTAAATTTAGGCATACATCCTTTTTTAATGATACTCGCATAATTACACACAATGAATGCAAGGAAATACAGAATTTTAAAATGGTGCTAAAAAAGCATTCATCTGCATTGAACAAAAATTATTATCCCCTTATATTTTACAGTACATACACATGAAGTGATACTGAATCGAGATCAACCCCCCAAAAAATCTCACTCCAACTCGCTGAATTCGTTGGTTAAAAAAAAAGTTGGTAACCCTGTGTTCTTCCTCAAAGGTGGTAGTGTAAACTTAATTCAGAGAGTAACACACCTATATTAAGCCTATAATAAATATTAAATAACTGAAGAAATCATAACCATTAGTAATACTTTCAAACAACTAGTTAACAGTAAATCAGCATTAGCATCAGTCTTCAGGCATGATGACCATGTGCATGTGATTAATGGTCACAACATGATTTAGAGCCATCTGCTTGTGGAGCACTTCCTATAATTAGATCAAGTCATCTGAAACAAAAAACATTTTCCAAACTTCTCTTAAATGTTTGTAACAGCTAATAGGGACTTCTTTAAAGATTTCATGAAAGAAAGAACTATAAGAGGAAAGTCCTAAAAGGGGGAACCTCTTTGGAAAACAGAAGAGAGCAGAGTGAGTGACCACAGACAGATGACAGGATGGGTCGTGACACAGTTAGGCAATTTTTACTGTAATACAACAACAAATAACCAATATATCAAAAAATCAAGTTGTTAAAGTTGCTTATTTGGGCTGACCAATTTACTGAAATTTTTAAATATAAAATTTTGAAACATCACAATATGCTGAAGTTTCAGAAGCCATTACTCCATACTATAGTGTCACGAGATCCTTCAGAAATCATTGTAATATGCAGTCATAATCAGTATTGATACATTTTAAGCATCCTTGCTGAATTATATATATATATATATATATATATATATATATATATATATATATATATATATATATATATATATATATATATATATATATATATATATATATATATATATATATATATATATATATATATATATACAGTACATTACTATTTTGTTTTTGAAAGAAGTTTCTTCTGCTCATCAAGCCTGCATTTATTTGATCAAAAATTGATATATTGTGATATATTATTACAATTTAAAATAATTGTTTTTAAATTGTTTTTAAATTTATTATACTTTAAATTATAATTTATTTCTGTGATGCAAAGCTGATTTTTTAGGATCATTATCACATGAACCTTTAGAAATCATGTTGATTCATTATCAAAGTTGGACACAGTTCTGCTGCTTAATATTTTTTCAGAACATGTGATACTTTTTTAGGATACTTTGATGAATAAAAAGTAAAAAAAAAAAAAAAAGGGAGCTATGTTTTTAAAATATTAATATTTTGTAATAACAATATACACTACTGGTCAGTAATTTGGGGTCAGTAATTTTTTTTTCTTTCTTCTTCATAAAATCAATACTTTTATTCAGCAAGGATGTGTTAAATTGATAAAAAGTGATAGTAAATAAAATATATTATTAGAATATATATATTATTAGAATTCTTTTTATTTTGAATAAATGCAGTTCTTTTTAACCTTTTATTCATCAAATATATTAGACAGCAGAACTGTTTCCAACACTCATAATAAATCAGAATATTAGAATGATTTCTAAATGATCATGTGATAGACTGGATGTTACATGTGACACTGAAGGCTGAGTAATGATGCTGAAAATTCAGCTTTGCATCACAGGAATATTTTTTTTTAAGTATATTCAAATAGAAAATTATCATTTTAAGTTGTAATAATATTTCACAATATTACTGTTTTTTCTGTATTTTTGTTCAAATAAATGCAGACTTGATGAGCAGAAGAAACTGCTTTCAAAAACAGTAATGTTTCCAAACTTTTGGTCTGTACTGTATGTATATATATATATATATATATATATATATATATATATATATATATATATATATATATATAAATAGCCACATTAATGAAAAACTGAATCAAGTACAACACATGCCACCTTCAATGACTGCACACTGTTTATGTCACTGTGGGGAAAAAATTTGGCTCTTTCTTAACTTAATTTTCTGCTGTATAACTTGTGGCAATTTGCGCCATTAATTGAACGCATCTGTGTCCATCGTCTCCAGTAAGTGACCCTTATTCTGAAAGTAGCATGTGTTTGTAATAAAAATGTCATGAAACCAGAAAGAAAAAAAAACATGCACACACAAACCTTGAAATAATATAAACCATATGCCAACTGCACAGGATGAAGCTGTAGCAATTGGTCACACAGGATGACAGTCTGATGCTTTTCCAAAACAAAAGTAAAAGAATTCTCTACACCTTAATTTGGACTATGGTGTCTGTTGTTTTGATTTGGTATGCACATTTATATATGTGATCTTGCACAAGTGGTGGTTTCCCACGCACAAATCTTTCACATACACGCACACAAACGAAAGACACACCATGGTAGCTTGACATAGAAAGCGAATCCTTCCACTTATAAAAGCCCTGAATTTCCTCGGGCTTTTGTGTGCTGGCTGTCTGTAGTACCTCTTCATCTAAGCACCACTACATTCACTGTTTGCAGTTTTCTTTTTCTCTCTGTATTCTTTATGTCTTTTTCTTTTATAGGATCACCAATCTTTTCACAAACAGAGAAGAGATCTCTGCAGGATGTGAGAAGCAATTTCATCTTCATGATAAGTAGAGAACAGCCAGTGACACAGCAAAGAGGTGTGAGTAGGTACAAGTCTGCCGCAATAGTGCCTTTCTGAATATGTTGTCTTGTTGTGGGTGTTGAATGTCACAGAGTGTTCAAAATTCAACTCTTTATTAAAAACTGAAAGCACATCTTTTGGGTCAAATACAGATGGTTTTAAAGTATTACATTAGGTACACTAAAAAATAAAGTTCCTTTATTGGCATGAGTAATTTCACGAATAACCTTTAAGATCAATGGAAACTTTCCAATGCACAAGAGGATCTTTATATTGGAAGAAGTTCTTCAGATTATTAAAATATTCTTCACACAAAGAAAGGTTCTTTGAAGAACTGCTCATAGAAAGATTCTTTGGGGATCATAAAATGGTGCTTATATTGCACCACTGCAAAAAAAAAAAAAAAAAAAAAAACTAAATTTTTTATTTGTAAGTATATGGGAATTAAAAATCTGAAAAATACACTGAACAAAATAAACGTATTATAAACGTAACACTTTTGTTTTTGCCCTCATTTTTCATGAGCTGAACTCAAAGATCTAAGACTTTTCTATCTACACAAAAGACCTATTTCTCTCAAATATTGTTCACAAATCTGTCTAAATCAGTGTTAGTAAGCACTTCTCCTTTGCAGAGATAATCAATCCACCTCACAGATGTGGCATTTCAAGATGCTGATTAGACAGCCTGATTATTGCACAGGTGTGCCTTAGGCCGGCCACAATAAAAGGCCACCTACTGTTTTGGAGAGGGGTGGGGGGTGCAGTGTTTCAGGTATCACTGGACTGAAGCCCTGTATATTTTACTATGCATAATAAAGTTATATAATACACCAATCTACTGTACATCAAACTCTGCTTTCTGGGAATATCATTTTACTTTTTTTCACCAGTTAATTCATGGTTATTGCAAACCATATTTACTGTATTGTATTTTACAGTAAAATGAAAATATTATAAAATTAAATATAATGTGTTCCCATTTTGCATAGTATATAGTAAGCTAATGTTATAAGGTAAGGTAAGGTAATTGCACTTAAAATTTACATCTATGTGGCAAGGCATTGCATTGCACTGCACTTTCAAATAACGGTTCAATTGAAATTACAAATTTTTATTTTAAAGAATTAATGTAAGCACAACGACCCATAGACTACTATTGTAAGTTAATTGCAAACAAGGTTTTTGTTCGTTTTCACAAACCAAGGGGCTAGTTAATGAGTTGTCTGTGATAATCGACAGTATTACCCAGAAGCAATCAAAAAAGCTTAACCTGAATGGTACCCGGAACATTTCTTTAATATATGATAAGAATTAGACCAAATGAAATACAGCAGTAAAAGTTTGTTGGAACTACTGAACAAAATGACAAACTAGTTAGCTGAAACCATTAGTGGTATCGATTGCTATTGAAGGAAGCTGTCTGACCTCTGTCTGACCTTGGGCTTGTGAAAATGTGTTCATTATTTTGCGCCACAAACTGATCTTTGTCATTACTGTCTGCTGCATAGTGTCTGCTGATAGCGTTCACCACCGCATCTCTAGTGTATTTTCCCTTTGGAATCTTGTAATGCTAAATTGTGAACATTAATCTGAGCATTACACTGATACATATCTGGTCTTTCCTCTTTTGTTTGTCATGGATCTTTGTTGTGAGGATTGGTAGTAATCCCTATCTGTGGGGAAATATGGTAGATATGTTTACTGTTTGTTCATGGACAATATCTGCAAATAAGTTATTTAATATTTATTATTTATTATTAACTGACCTTAAACTTTGACATTTCTTTTCTTGGTTTTATTGTCACATAAGTGAATGGCTTCCTGTGTTTAGTTACTCCTGAGTGACTTTCAGTGGAAGATTAATGATTAAGTAAAACTATTTTCTTTTTGAATGATTTCAAACTTTCAATGAGAGTATTTTTTTTATGATCTCTGGCACAGTTATATGAACTTGACATCTTTGCCTCATAAAATAGCAGAAATTTAAAAAATTTTTATCAAAATGTATATTTTAGTAATTTAGGTCAATATGCATTTTTTATTTATAATACATTATATGATTTAAATATATGATTTATAATTATATTTATATATTTTTTATATAATACATTATTTAATTGAAATATAATCATGTCATATCATTGACCCATAAACTCCTACACATTGTATGTTGTCTCTGAGTGTGTGTTTTTGTGTGAATGTGGGTGCCTGCCCTCAGTCCTGCCATGCATCCATATGTGTGTCTGTTTATTTACAAGAGCTGCAATACATGCGCATGCATATGTGTGTGGGTGAATCCACACATACAAGTGCTCGAGTTAGAAACAGTGTGTAATGCTCAGCTCATTATGTTTCATAGTTCAGTAAATTTTGATGAATCGAGGAGTGTTCCCTCTCTCAGGACCTGCCACATCAGCCATGCTGAGAGCCATCTGTGCAATTGGGCTGCATTCTCATGCACATCTCATGCCTACAGGAGATCAGCGTCTGTACTTTTAAGGCTCTAATGTATCTATTGTCATATACATATAGAAAATGTCAAACTTATATTAAAAACTTATATTTTTATATTGGCTTAAACATTATCATACCAACCCAACCCTATGACCTCTTTAAAATACAGCATTGTGCAATATTGAAATGTACAGGTTTGCACAAGTCAGTAACTTTCAACTTGCTGTTGCTTTGAGTAAAATTGTTCCTTATAGACTCATGTTAGGCAGGTATCTCTCCCCAGGAGGTGTCTCTGTATTGTTACCTTTGCGTTTTATCTGTATTTTCTTTCTTGTTGGATTCTTGCACTGCAGAATGCAAATTTCGTAGTGATGTTATCATCTACATTTTCAGCAAAGTCTGTGGGCAGAGAATCTGACGGCCAAGAGCCTTCAGAACCTGACAAAAATGAACACAACACTGCCTGCATTCTTCTAAGACAAGAGCTAATTTGTCTGAGAGATCGATTCAATGCCAAGGCTTGATGGATTACTGAATTTGAGTAATTAAGATCAGAACGATTGATAGTTTTAGAATTCTGACAACATTTGTGTTGCTCTACCATTTCTCAGTGATCCCTGACTGATAAAACAGACATGAATTTGAAGAATTAAAAACAACAATCTGTGAAACCAAGATACCATAGTTATCTCATCCTCCAACATTACCCTTAAGTGTGGTAATGCCTCCAACAAACCTGCTGCAGAAGAAATCCCTGACACCCAAAGCTTCAGACAGTAAAGAACCTGCTGTGTCCTGGAGCAGCTTGGTACAACTAGACCTGTGTCATGCTTGGACTCCCTAACACTGCATCCCTTAACACACACACACAACACACACAAACATACCCTTAAACACTGCTCAGTGTCTGGCACTGAACACACACAGGCACACAACAGATCTGGTCTAACTCAGTGCAGGCCACCTCTGCAGTTGAACCAACTGCCTCCACATCTACACCACTGCAGAAAGCTTGGAACGCATTTAATGCAATTATACATATATAAGGAAATTAAGAGGTTGTGTAACAGTTGCAAGTCTAAAATTTACACTTACTCTAACTGTAACACAATTTACAGCGGAAGAAGGCTTTCTGTTTCTCTAAATGAACCCCTAGGTCAATTAAAACAGCTCTCCAGAGAAGAACAAAGGGTGGGCTATTATCTGGCAGCCCATCTTGATACCACCCTTGAGGAAGAAATGTACCTTACTATGGAGGAGATGTAATATCCATGTAATTGGTTTGTTGAAATGCTAACCTCTTAATTTATGCAAAATGAGGCATTTCTGACAGAGGTGAGAAAACTGAAGCCTGTCCAGTATAAATTAAAACTAATCTGAGATTCCTTTGTTTCATGTCTATTATATCTATGCAGTAACGTATGTTGTGTGGCGATTGTTTATTTCATTGTAAATTGTTAACTATTTAATCACTTAGCTCTTTATATAAAATTTGATATATTAGTGGATAAATAGCTATATCACTGTAAAAAAATGTTTGTGCTGCCTTAAAATGTTAGGTTTAGCTACCTTGAAATGTTATGTTCATTGAATTGACAACTATTATTTGAGTTGACTTAACATTTTAGGGCAACACTACACTTTTTTGTTTGTTTGTTTCAACAAGCTAAAACAATTACTCACTTAGGGTAATATTATAAACATTATCAATATTTTCTGATTTTCTGCCCTGAAAAGTTTGAAAAGCGCTAAAGAAATTTTACTTGATATGTGGTATACTATATGTCTTATATAGTATTTATGGTATATTTATATATATAACAAAAAAAATACTAAGTTTAGTGAATATATCTTTGCAAGTGACACCAGTCCAAATGCAAACCTAAAATGGACACCAACTGACTATTGTAGAAAAGTCCCTCTGCCAGGTAGCTGTTTTAAATGAATGACATCATCACTCTCTTTGGTCCTGCAAGTCCACATTGTTGCACAAAGCATTATTGGAAGTTATACATTGAATAGTCCCTTTACCCCAGGGTCTTTCATTTCGATTATGTCATCCTGCACTACAGCCTGGAAACATTCTGGATGACACATTCATAACTTAAGTACCATAACTGTACAAATGATACATTAAAAACAACAAGATGGTACTGTGAGCTAATTACCCATGGAAAATGCAGCTGAGCTCAGTATTAAAAATGAACCGCTCTCTAACACACAGTTACATTATACACAGTGCACAGCACACACAGCCAAATACACATCTTAACATGTCCATACACACATAAATCAAAGCACATCCCTGATAGATTACGTTATCTCACATCTCTGAAGTGTTTGGGCCAAACATCATAATCACTGTGTTTACATGCACATTATTTGGTGATTATTATATTCTACCATCTATACAATACACTTAAGCAAGATTTTGCCATTTATTATGCTCCATTTTTTACTCAGCCAACTTAAACATGTCCTTAACAACAAACACACGAGTATATTGTAATATCAGCATATTACATTTTTTTGTGAATGTAAATGCAGCCAATGGCCTTACTTGATGCTTACATAAATGCAATGTAGGCCTACTGTATTGCAGAATTCTGATTAATGTTGTAAACGCAGTCATTGTAATAATATATACAAAGATGGTGTCAGTTTCTGGGCAGTGGGCCTAAAAGTTAATGTCACTGTATAAACAATATCTAGTTGCGTTTTTCCCTTAGTACAAGCACCATATTACCATAATCAAAATCTGACCGGAACAAGGGTCATAAAAACATAAGCAAGCTTTAAGTGTTTCCCCTAAAAAAACAATCAATTAATCTGTTTTAAACGACTGTTGAACTGCTTTTCGAGTGCTGAACTTACCATTGGCATTTTTCCCACATGTGAGGTGCTGATAGGGCAATAGGAGGCCGTATAACTCCGAATCATTGCTCAGAGCCTGCTCAAAGGATTCTAGAGTAAATTTGGGGATCCCATTATCCTTCTCCACCACCGAGCTATTCAACACCCGGGTGAAGACCTCTCGGAAGAGGCTCTCCATACAGGCCGTCAGGTATATGGCCGCATGCTCGTGGATGCGCACTGCGAACCTGCTGTCCACCATCCACCTGAAGAACTTCCCCACGGAGAAGACCAAGCCACATCTCTCCGATTTCCCCCGGCTGAATTTATCCTCGGTGCTCATGTTGTACATGGACAGCGCGCTGAGAGCCGCGGCGATGCAGTTGACCGAAATGGTCCACGATAGAATCATCTTGATGGCACTTTGGACTTCGTATTTGGTGCATTTGCCGTAGCGCAAACTCAGTCGTTGCGCTTCCCTGGCGATCCTCACCAGAGCGCGGCTCACGAGCGTGGAGAGGCGCGCCAGGAGATCCGCGGAAACGGTCCCGAACCTCAATTCTTCCTCCTTGTTGAGCGCGTTCTCCACCTCCCCGAGGCTCCAGGGCACATCCTCAAGCTCGGGAAGTTTCGCACAGTGTCCGGAACACTCCAGGGTCTCGCCGTCTTCAGCCAGGACGGTGTTGACGGTGTCTATGCTGTTGTGTCGACTGCGCATGGAGTCGGTCAGATGCAAGCAGTGCCCTCCATGCGCATAGGAGATGTGCGCTTCGGAGCAGCACAGAGACAAGCTGGATGACCTGAAGGAGTCCGCGGCTCCACCGTAACCCGAATCCAGCGTCAAATCCTCCAGGGTCTTCACTACGGATTTACCCCTTTTTGCCATAACTGCACTTCATATTGTCCATAAGGCTGAAAGCAAGGGGGAACCTTCCTTTGCAAACAAACGCCACTACTTGGCTGCTTTATTCTGTCCGCAGTAATGTTATTGAAAAGGAACAGGCGAGTTCCCAAATTGTTGCGTTCACTGTTGAAAATGCGCCCCCAACTTTGAAGGAGTAGTGGTGTTGTTATGGCACACACACTAGTGTGTTTAAAGGCTGCGAAGCATCAGTTGGAGGAGGAGCCACATACAGTACTGCATCCAATACGCTGACAGGGTCATTGCTGCGTATTCGGTTGGGTTTGAATTCGCACGGTGCTGCATGATAGATCTGTCTTCTGTGTACTTCTGTTCATTGGGAGATCCCCTCCAAAAAGGTTATGAAGAGATATTAGACCATGCAAAAATTAAACTACCATTATGACACCAAATTAGGCTATATAAATTTAACCAAAATATTTCTTTGTGTTATGACATAAAGGTCATTGAACATTATCTATGTATGTATTTAGATATAGATTTACATACTAGATAAAGAAATTTCGTAGTCTGAAGAATTTATGATAGCTAGCTAGATAGATGATTTTATATTTTTGCTTTTAAAATTAACATTTGCAGTTAAGTAAATTTACTACCGAACTGCTTATTAAACCCACTTTTCCCAGAAATTTTGATTGCACTCCATTTACTAAGACTTCCATCTGTAAATAAAATGTAATTGGTCTCCAGAGTGAAAGCAGAGCTTTAGATCTAGAGGTCTTAAGTGGCCAAAACAAACTGATAAGACTTTATACAACTAGAAGTCAGCATGCATGAAACTGCTCTGATCCAGTAAACCAAGCAGGGCAGAATGTTTGAGGACAAAAAGCAAGGGATCAAATGAACACCTGTCCTCTTCTGTATTCTCCTTTTCATATGGGGCTCAGAGAACAAGATTCCTGTTCATTAATAATGAAGAGTATGCATAATATATCAGTCATCTTGAATGGAGGCTTCTTAACTTCACTCCCAGTCTGAAAAATGTTTTCAATGTAAAACTAAGTATAAAAGTGAGACATCAATCACTTGTTTTACTAGTAGCTTTGACCAATGCAGTAAGTATACAGAAGAATAAAAACACTAAAGAAATAGACATAACTCAAAATGGCATTAAGACATTTATTTTTAAAGACTTAAAGATATTGCAATAGCATCAGTGACTAACATAAAAAAGCAAACAAGATGCTTTTAAAGCTGTACTACACTTGAGCATTTAAATGTTTTCAGACCTGCTTTAATAAAGAGGGGACCATATTTTACTCAACACTGACCTCTTTGGATAACAAAAAACTAAGACTATAAGGAACTTTACATTTTGAAAGCATAACTCGTTTTTACTAATTAAACGCACTGAACCAATAATTAATAATATTTGAATACAAATAATTAATTTGTATCTCATATTTATTCTATTAAGAAGTATCAGATCAAGAAACTATTTGAGAAACGCGCTTGAATTTAGCATTGTGTCGGGGTAGACTGCCATCTAGCGTTCAACTAAAGCAATCATCATGTCTTATTCACTCAAACGACAATAATAGTCCGAACTCAGTTAGTGACGTTACAAATTATCCTCATTCAAATCAATGATTGGGGATGAAAGATATAGGTTATATTAAGTTAACTGACATTTAGGTCTGTCCAGAGTGGTTTCCATGATTAATAAAATGACCAACTCTGATCTCAAATTAGCAGTATAAGAGAGGCTTGATCTTTAAATGATAAATTGTTTCAGTTACTTAATTTTATGTTAATGTTCTCTATATCTATCGAAGTGAAGACCTAGTCAATAAACTAATTATGTATTGGATCAATGTAGTAGTTCCCTTTGTGAAATGCTGTATTTCTCAACATATTGATCTTTCATCATAGACCATTTTACTGCTTAATTCTATGGGATAAGTTGGCACAATAGAACCTGCCATTATTATCTATTACATGCTTTGCAGCAAATTTTCAACAGTAAATAAATAAATAATCAAATGAATACCTTAAATGAGGGTGTTGCACTAGGTGTTTGAAGCCAAAAACAAAAACGAAGTTATTGAAACAGATACAGGTATGTTACTGGACTTTTGACTCAGAATTTTATTAGTAAGCCATTATGACAACTATCCCCCAGTCATCAATATGAGCTAATTATGTATTATATAACAATTACATAATTTATTATTTAGATTGCTACTAGTTTACCTTAAATTCGAAGTGATGTTATGACCATAATAATTGATATACTTAAAGTTACGTCCTACCGCTACTGCACAAATATTTACCCTCATCTGTTGTGCCTTTGTTCATGTGCCTATCCGGGTACTCACGCCCTGTCCAATCAGAGTCGAGCAGTAACATCGGCACAAAAAAACTTTTTCTTTGCATTTATCTAAATGCATTATTATCTTAAGCGACCTTTACACGTCATGGTCCAAGATAATCGAGAACATTCAATTAACTTGAAAAAATCTGCCTCATCTGTGATGTTACAAGCGCGAGTCTGCGCGAGCACGCCGCAGAAACGTGATGGACTATTACGTGTGCTGCATGGATCTGACCAATCAGCTACATTGGTGCCAGTTTGCGTCAGTGGGTAGGCGGAGTCAACTAATGGCTGAGGGTTCGCGGGGTGAGTTGACATTCAACTAAAGGACAACAATCGTGTGGCTATTCATCGCCAATGACGCTTGTAACGATATATGAATAGAAAGCGTGTATTTAAATATGTATATAATCTGAGAACGCATATATTTAACGTTTTAGGAAGGAGTAAGACGGCTGTTGTTTTTTTCTGCCTGTCTTCGCGAGTTCGTGTTGACGCTCGCGTGCTTTCTTTGTTGAGGTTTTCCTGTACGTGTTTTTGTTTGAAATATCAATCCGTCAGTTTTACACTTAGGGGCGCGTTTCTGTCTAGACGTACAGTCTAAACACACTGCGTTCTCTGATGCACGCGCACCGTGTCAGTCACAGGGTGTGTAAAGCAACTATAGGAATTTTCGCTCAGTATTTCAGCCAACATGGGAAAAGTTTTTCTTGAGCAAGGCTGAAAAAGACGCAATCAGATCAGACTTTACACCTGAATTGAGAAGGCAAATTTGGGTTTTGCGGGAGCAGACGTGATTTCAGAAGGGGCTGCGGAATATAAGGAGTAATGGTGGTCAACACGATCCACTGGTTCAGGAAGGGCTTAAGGCTCCATGATAACCCATCTCTGCGGGACTCTATAATAGGAGCCGATACTCTGAGATGCGTTTACATACTGGACCCCTGGTTTGCAGGATCGTCCAACGTGGGAATCAACAGATGGAGGTGAGTTTCCTTTGTGTGCAGAGAACTGAGAAAATCAGATCCTGTGACAAGCCAAGCTGTCTTTAAGTTACACTGCTGTTCAAAAGTTTGATTGTGTTTTAAAGAAGTCTTTTCTGTTAATCAAGGGTGTATTTATTTGAATAAAAATGCAGGAAAAAAACAGTCATATTGTAAAATAGTATTGCCATTTAAAATTATGAATTTAATGTACTTCAAAATATATTTTATTTCTGTGATGAAAAGCTGATTTTGCATCATAATTACTCTATAGTCTTCAGTGTCACACGGTCCTTCAGAAATCTTTCTAATATGCTGATTTATTATCATTGTTAGAAACATGATGAATAAAGTTTAAAAGAACAGCATTTATGTAAAATAGAAATCTTTTCTAACAATATAAGTCTTCATTATAATTTTTTAAATAAATTCAACACATCCTTGCTGAATAAAAGCATTCATTAAAAAAGTAAATAAATAAATAAGAATAATTACTGACCCCAAACATTTGAACAGTAGTTTATATTGTTACTATATATATATATATATATATATATATATATATATATATAAATGCTACTAGTCCAGGACTTGAATTTGTTTTGTAAATGGGGGGAATTTCCTCTTTTGGTGGCTCTTCGGGGGTATTTTTTTTTAGTTGGAGGGGGGAGTTAGGGTATTTTTTTTAGACACATTTTTAAACTACAATTATCCAACCTAAATGTTTCGTCATAGTGTATTTGTATTTTACAAATTATATTGTTGTTGATTCATATTTGTATTGTGAGGAAGATTCTTAAAAAGAACTTTGATTTCAAACTCTTAATTAAATTTATTTTAACTAAGAACGACAAGTAAACCATCAGTAATAACATAATAATATATAAATGTCAAGCAGTGGCACAAACAAATACAATACCAAGATACTACTAAAACGAACTGTGCTTTAAGTTTTTCAGGTATGTATAACAGTAATATTCAGTTACAGAAATACCACAGAATTGGAATAATGACTGACAATGTTTAGTATAAATCAACTGTTTGCGTGAATACTCATCAAGACGGGCATTTTAACTATAGTCTAATTTAACACTGTTTAAATTAGTAGTATTTTAGCAATGAAATTCTATGTCAATATGTACTTTAGATGATAACTGTTCACTTCAGACTAGTATGTACTGTAGTTGTTTTTAGTACCTTTCCCAGTATTACTAGTAATTACTCATTAGGTACTATTATTTATTCTCATGTACTGTAAACTGGTACCCATGTCTTGTACAAAAGTTATTAGAATAAGCACTAGCAAAACTGAAATAGTTACTAGTAGTGAGTGACTAAGAATAAGTACTAGTACATTTTCTAGTGAAATCTGAATATGTACCATCAAAAACTGGAATGCATACTAGTGAAGTGAATAACTTTAGACAGTTAGTTACCAGCAGTCATAGTGGAAATAGTCACCTGGTGCCAAATATTTATATCATCTATTCAATTAGCACTAGCAATTTCACTCATAACTATTGTATGAATACTACTAGCTCAGTATGAAGCTGAGTTTCTGTAAGCTGTACCATGCTTTGTAAAATATATAGCTTAAGAATCTTTACATTTCCAGTTTGTTTGTTTGTTTATTTAATTGATGTTAGCTTATTTATCAATTAAAATTTTGACTTGGTGGCCACGAGTAGCCCTTACTTTAGTATCTATTATAAAGACCAATTAATTAAGTTTAATTTGGGATTGTTTTACCATTAAGGACTTGTACAATACCAAAAGAGTAAATACAACTGCCATTCTCTTGGTTTACTGTTAGTGCTGGGTGGTTATATCTTTATAATAGGGCATTTTGTGGTGCGATATTCTTGTGAGATGCTTGAGCGGTCACTCTCATAGCAGAGTTATGATATAACGTACAGCTCAGCCACCTCTCCTCTCCCTGTGGTGCGGGACATGAGGAAGTAGGTCAGTGTGTCAGATGCGATTACCTCATTCCCCTTTCAGCACTGACTTACAGTTCTTTTCCACCTCCTTCAAACAGACTCTCGCCTATGGTATGTCACCACTCCTTTTCATGGTTGTTAAAAGGCTTCTTTTGAGAGGTCACGTGTATAATTTGTCCCCTGAATTGCCCTGCAATACTTTTGTTCATTTGTAATCGGTCTATGTGTCAAAGACACCCCGGCTGTTGTCCTAGTAATGTGTTTGATTTTACATACACATGCACAGCCTGTTTGTACAGTCCAGCTTGATAGGCAGCTATTTATTGTTTTTTATATATATAGCTAATGGAATTTATTCCAGGATAGCAAGACTTAATTTTCAACAGCTATTACTCCAGTTTTCAGTGTCACATGATACTTCAGAAATCATATTAGAAATTCTAATATGCTGATTTTCTGTTCATTAAATATTTCTTATGTTTCTCAATGTTGAAAATTATTTGGCCTCTCAATGTTTTTCTAACAAACTAAAGTTTGTACTGGAAGACAAAACATGTCATTCAGACTTGTAGAACAAGCTGCAGGTGTGCTTTCATATGCAGATCCATTATATGGCAGTGACTTTAAGAATGTGTGAGCTGATTCATTTTCATCTTGATCTGGGATGTGCTGTAGCGGATCAGACGTCTTTAGGAAGGGTCGCAGACAAGCTCAACTAGATGCTGCTGATTCACCGTCCTACAAGAGGGAACTCTTAACTCTCACTCAGACAGGATTAGATTCTTCTATTATATGCTTATTATATTATATATTCAATGCAGCTAAAAATAAAATCATGCATGCTATTTTACACTGTGAGGATCTAGCTGGCTTGTTTAACCAAACAGTGACCATGAAGTTTGATAAGGTCTATAATAATCTAATAAATAACCTAAATGACTAAACTGATTACCACATTTAGCCCCATGCAACCTAATAAAATCACAAGGTCATTGCCAAATCAGTGGGCTTTTTTTTTTTAAAGGATTAACATTTTTCAAGACAGTTATGCCAAGCTCTAAAATTATTTATTGGATAGAAATTGTGAGTGAAAATATTTATAAAACTCTTATTCTTAATCCTTATTCAATATATCATGAACGACTGTAAGGGGTCATGCAAATTCTTTAGTTAAAAAGCACAGGAACCTTAACAACATTCAGTTCTTAAAAGTCCTGAAGTGTATTTATTTAAGTTTTTAAGTAAAAAATATTATATATATAATTTTCTTCAGTGTACGGAATCTAGGTGTTATCATAGATTTAATAAAGTTTTGAAAGCAAAATTTGGGCAAGGGGCTTTTGAATGTTGCTGTGGACCAATGAGTTTCATTCTTCACAAAAATGAATGTATTATGAAGAATGCTGAAGACCTAACTGTTGCCGTTAGACATTGAATACTACAGTATATTTGATTTATTTCTTAGTTTTTTCAGTACTACGAAAATCTATTGCTGCCATAAACATTCTTCAGAATATCATCTTTTGTGCTCAACAGAAGAAAGAATCTAAATTATGACATTTTTTGAAGGACTATCCTTTTAAGAAACACAGGTGTAGTAGACTGTTAAGCAACTTTAACTGCTTTTAAACACAACTGTATTTTAACTTACTTTCAAAGGAATATTAGGCAGTACACTGTCAGTAAACTAGTATTCCATTCCATTCTGAACACTGTACATGAAATACAGAATATAACCGATATGTTTTTCGACCCCATTTGTCTGTTAGTGCCCTCTGCTGGACAAGTCAGAAAAACCTCACTCTTGTTCCCTCAAGAATTAAAATAAACAACCATGTCTATTTAAACTACTGTTTCATTTACTAGTAATTTATTCAAATTTGATTTCTCTTTGTATTACAGGTTTTTGCTGCAATGTCTTGAGGACTTGGACGCCAGCCTTCGCAAACTTAACTCTCGCCTCTTTGTCATCAGGGGACAGCCCACGGATGTCTTTCCAAGACTTTTCAAGGTCAGCCGCCTAAGCCTATTCAACAGTTTTGTGTAAACGCTCTGTCGGTACATGCTGTTCTGTGTCTGCCTCTTATTTGACACTGCATCTCTTTATTTAATTTTTTCTCCCTAGGAGTGGAAAATCACCCGGCTGTCATATGAGTACGACTCTGAGCCCTTCGGGAAGGATCGTGATGCAGCCATTAAGAAGCTGGCCACTGAAGCCGGGGTGGAAGCCTTCGTCAGGATCTCCCACACACTCTATGATCTGGACAAGTGAGTGTATCTGTAATCATTGCCATATGCCCATATGACTTCCAATGTGGCTGCCAACAGTCCTGTGGGAAGCTGTTGCCCACCATGCCTGATAGTTAACTCTTTATTGAGAATGTTATGCAGAAAGATACAGAGATTTTTAATCTGTCATATGAATACCATAAAGAAATCACATTTCAAATATGAAATATTGTGTTACACAGTTGCATATTACATATTAGCATTTGCTGTGGGAATCATGTTAGTTCTTGTTATTGGCTTTGAATTTTAGTATCTTGACAACTCTGAAATGCCGTTATATTGTGTACATATTCTAATTATCCCATCTGTTGTTCTAGGATCATAGAGTTAAACGGAGGACAGTCTCCTCTCACCTATAAACGATTTCAGACGCTCATCAGCAGAATGGATCCTGTGGAAACACCAGCAGAGACGATCACGGCTGAAGTCATGGGCAAATGCGCCACACCAGTCAACGATGACCATGATGACAAGTTTGGCGTTCCCTCGCTGGAGGAGCTCGGTGAGATGCCGTGCTCCCTCCCTTTGCATGTGTCTGTTGGAAATGAGATTTTGAACAAGTGTTTGTGTCTTCAGGTTTTGAAACGGATGGACTGTCCTCAGCTGTGTGGCCTGGTGGAGAAACTGAAGCTCTGACTCGACTAGAGAGACACCTGGAGAGGAAGGTAGACTTGTCCTCTAATACACAGTTTTGCAGTTATGCTGTTATTGTATTACGCCATATACCATATTTTCCGTACTATAAGTATGAATGAAAACTATGCATTAAATATAATTTATTGATTAAACTGATTGAAAGTGACAAAGATGTTTATAATGTTATAAATGCATTTCAAATAAATGCTGTTCTTTTGAACTTTATGTTAATCAAAGAACCCTGAAAATAAAATATCATGGTTTCCACGAAAATATTCAGCAGCACAAATGTTTTTTACATTGATAATAAAAAGAAATGTTTCATGAGCATCAAATCAGCATATTAGAATGATTTCTAGAGGATCACGTGACACTGAAGACTGGAGTAATGATGCTGAAAATTCGTCTTTGCCATCACAGGATTAAATTACATTTTAAAGTATATGATCAAATATAAAACCGTTCGTTTAAATTTAAATAATATTTCACAATAGTACTGTATTTTTCATAAAATAAATCAGCATTGGTGAGCATGAAAGACTTCTTTTAAACAACAAAACAAATATGGGTCACTCCAAACTTTTGACCATTTGTATATATTATCTTTTTCCATTTTCAGGCTTGGGTGGCTAACTTTGAGCGTCCCAGAATGAATGCTAATTCCTTGCTGGCCAGCCCCACAGGCCTGAGCCCTTACCTCCGGTTTGGCTGCCTCTCCTGCAGACTTTTCTATTTCAAACTCACAGACCTCTACAGAAAGGTAAAGAGAACAGCACTGTCTCACTCTGACTTTCAAGGTACTTTTCATCACTGATAACCGTTCGTAAGATCCTCTTAAGTGGCTGACAAGTTATTCTCATCCTTTTTTTTTCTGGCTTTTCAAATGCAGGTCAAGAAAAATAGTGTCCCACCTCTGTCCCTTTACGGTCAGCTGCTCTGGCGTGAGTTCTTCTACACGGCTGCCACTAACAACCCACACTTTGACAAAATGGAGTTCAACCCCATCTGCGTAAAGATCCCGTGGGACAGGAACCCCGAAGCTCTGGCGAAGTGGGCAGAGGGCCGGACTGGTTTCCCGTGGATTGATGCCATAATGACCCAGTTGAGGCAGGAGGGCTGGATCCACCACCTGGCCAGGCACGCTGTTGCTTGCTTCCTTACACGTGGAGACCTGTGGATCAGCTGGGAAGAGGGCATGAAGGTACTGCAATCATTGTTCTGGATCTCAATAAAAAAACTGTTGCTTTATGTGCTAAAATCTATATTGATATTGTTTGATTTGTTTTTAAAGGTGTTTGAGGAGCTGTTGCTGGATGCAGACTGGAGCGTCAATGCTGGAAGCTGGATGTGGCTTTCGTGCAGCTCATTCTTCCAGCAGTTCTTTCACTGTTACTGTCCGGTGGGCTTTGGTCGACGTACCGACCCAAATGGAGACTATATAAGGTGCTACTCTTGACCCTTGCTTATATCCACAAACATTCAGTTGAATAAAAATGAATAAAAAATTTGGTTCAACATTGAGACCATTCTCTTTGAATGCTGATTTTATTATTACAGACGCTATTTGCCCATATTGAGGGGCTTCCCTGCCAAATTTATCTATGACCCTTGGAATGCCCCAGAAAGTGTCCAGAAAATTGCAAAGTGCATAATTGGAGTGCACTACCCTAAACCCATGGTTAATCATGCTGAGACCAGCAGGATAAACATCGAGCGAATGAAGCAGATTTACCAGCAGCTGTCCTGCTACCGGGGCCTCGGTAAGAAAATGAAGAGCTATTTCAAAACCCCAACTCTTAAAAATCTTGTTTAACTTTCCTGTTATGCTTTTCAGGGCTCCTTGAAACTGTTCAATCCAACGCACCCAACAGTGGAGATGGAGCAGGTCCTTCCTCAGGAGACAGCACACAGGAGAGCACTCACATTACCGGTATCCCGACAAGCACAATTTCATACATCTTAAATTTCATCTCTGGAAATGTCTGATAATGGGGGTTTTGCTGTAATCTTGGGGTTCCCAAATTTGTTCATTAACCGGTCCCCTTACATGTAAAATATATGCCGTATTTTCCGGACTATAAGTCGCACCTGAGTATAAGTCGCATCAGTCCAAAATATGTCATGATGAGGAAAAAAAAACATATATAAGTCGCACCAGACTATAAGTCGCATTTATTAAGAACCAAGAACCAAGAGAAAACATTACCGTCTAAAGCTGCGAGAGGGCGCTCTTTGTCTTCAGTGTAGACTACAGGAGCATTGAGCAGCATTGAGCGCAGCTGTAGACGGCAATGATTTCTCTTGGTTCATTTCTCTGGTTCATGTCAAATAAATTTTGATAAGTCGCACCTGACTATAAGTCGCAGGAACAGCCAAACTATGAAAAAAAGTGTGACTTATAGTCCGGAAAATACGGTACTTGAAGTAAATCATTTAATGACACATTTAAGGTTCTCTGGTTATTGTTCACATAACCAGTAAGAAAATGGGAAAAAAATGCACTTGATTTATAAAGATTTAAATACAAGTTACAATACTAATATTTATGTAAAAAAAAATGTGATATTCCGTTAAACCTAAGTTGAGCTTTAAACATTTAATATGCTCTGTTTTATTTTGGCTGAAATGCTGTTAACTTCTGTACAAAGTCCAAATAACCTATGTGTAAAGAACTCACGTTTTTGTGAAACCCTGGTCTAATTGGTCCAATTTTAGTTATATTGTGGTCATTTATTCATGATGTGTATTAGTAGTTGGGATCATTTGAGTTATATTTGTGTTGGAATATTTACCCTTTCTTTACCAGCAGTGCAGACATCACCAGCAAGTTCTCAACCAAAGTTCTCACCATTTACAGTGTCATGTGGTCAACTGTCTGTCAACAGTGTACAGCCACAGCCAGGTATGTACTGGCTCTGATGCATGGGTTTTGAGTAGGGGTGTAACGGTTCACAAAATTCACGGTTCGGTTCGATACGATACACTGATGTCACGGTTCGGTTCGGTTCGGTTCGATACGTTTTAGATACAGCAAAATGTAAAAACATCTCAACTTTTCAGAATGCCGCAAGCGCACCGCGGGTCATGTGACAAGAACCAACCAATCAGCTTCATCCTTTCCCGTAACAAGGTTGAGAGCTCAGCCAAGATGAAGGAACAGCTGATCGTAGTTGTATATGGATTGCAATTTTGAAATAAATTTAGTAGCAGAGCTACTGCAAGCGATTTTTAGAGCTGCAAATCCATTTATCCTTCGCTGAAATTTTCGCGTCTCATGGAGAGAGCACGTCATTGTTGCTTAGCAAAGACAGACGCCTCATGAGCGCTTCTGCCCGAGCGCTTTGGAAAGGAGGAGAAAGACGTGCTTAGCGTTTTCCACGCGTTTTTAGGAGCGATATGTGAACGGCCCCTAAGGCGCTCGCTCACTCAGCACGCGTTGAAGGCTCGTTGCAAAATGTCTAATGCATTTAACAGACCAGAAATATAAGATCCTAAAATAACCAACAGGTCTGGTGTTTGGGTTGGATTCCCTGTAAGCTATAGTGTCTAAATGCTGCAGGGATAGTTTGCTGCGTGCATGTTTCTCCTTTTTTTCGTCTTTTCCCAGATAGTACTGACGCATATATCCCAGATATTCCCGCTGGTGTTTTTTTTTTTTTTGTTTTTTTTTTTTTTTTATTCCCGCTGGTGTACCCTGTCATGTTGCAGATGCGACATACCGTTGTTTTTTTATCCACCACTCTCTTGCCATCACCATTATAGCTTAAAGGGAATCCAAAGTGCACCCAAACACCAGACCTGTTGGTTATTGGGGGATCTTCTCATTTCTAGTCTGTTAAACGCATTGGCTATTTTGCAACGAGCCTTCAGCGCGTACTGAGTGAGCGAGCGCCTGCTGAGTAGCCTAACATAAACATATAAGATGGTGTTTTTTTCTTCTTCGGGAGTGTCAGGGGCGTTGCCTGTTACGTTGTTTGGGTTATTGGGCTACCTTGTTGAACGCATATCATTATATTTCTATCTCTCTCTTTTTTTTTTTTTTTTTCCAAATATAATTAATTACTCCAACGAACCGTTCGGTATACATAATGCGTACCGCGTACCGAACCGAAAGCGTCGTACCGAACGGTTCAATACGAATACGCGTATCGTTACACCCCTAGTTTTGAGATATAATAAATGTTGCTTGCATGTGAAACAGACCTTAGGCTGCTTTATTAAGATGTCTGTCTTTCCGATCTAGGTTACTCAAGTGTTGGTTTGGTTGGACAAGCTCACACACAGTCACAGAGAGGTGAGTTCTGTTATCCATGTTCTGTAGCACATTCTGAACTAAAGCGGTCTCACTGTGGCCTAACGTTTTAATTTAATTTTAGTTTGTTCTATGTTGAGATTTGCTTATAACAAGTCAATGTCAGACTAGTTTAAACACACCCAATCTTGCAATGAAAAGAAGGGTTTACCTCATGTTTGTGGAGGATTATATTTTGCTGAAAGCATAGACTTTTTAAAGCCAGGGCTATTCATCTGTGGAGTTATACTACCAGTCAAACGTTTGGGGTGGTAAGATTTGTTTGAAATGTTTTTGAAAGATAATATTATGAAATATAATTACAATTTAAAATAACTGTTTTCTGTTGTGATATGTTGTAAAATGTAGTTTATTCCTATAATAGAAAAATAAATCTTTTGGAACATTATGAAATGTCTTTTATCACTTTTGATCAAATTAATGTGTCCCTGCTGAAGAAATGTATTAATTTCTTTAATAATTTAAACATTGTACTAACTTTAAACTTTTGAATGGTACTGTG
Source organism: Carassius auratus (assembly GCF_003368295.1). Taxonomy (NCBI): domain Eukaryota; kingdom Metazoa; phylum Chordata; class Actinopteri; order Cypriniformes; family Cyprinidae; genus Carassius; species Carassius auratus. Next base: position 6,572,970 of record NC_039285.1, read on the forward strand.
GAATTTTCATGCCACTTAAACAATAATGTTGTACAAATTACAACCTCACAGGCTGTTTTTGTGTTTAGGGAGAGGGACAAGTGCTTTTTTGAAGCGGCATAGTGAAGAACGAGCTTCAGATGGTTTGTCGAAGATTCAGAGGCATGACAGTAACTAGCTGCTTCAGAAGCAAGGATATACACACACCCTTCTTGAGACTGGTGTTTGGCCCTGTCCTGAACCATGGCTCAAAGGACAATGTCTACACATGACATATCAACTCCATGCTTTGCTTTGCTTTGGCCTTTATGCTTTACCATGGTCTCATTCTGCTTGTAGAGCTTCAGTTAACATTGAGGTCAAATGGGGTGGCCCAGGGTCAGGGGACTGTCAACTAAGCTGTTTGACATTGTATAATGTATGCAGTTGCCGAATTTAAGATGTCTCAATTTTTGCAAGCTGTATGTTGATTAGTTGTGGAGGAAAAGGTTTTGTAGTATTCACACAATCCAAATGTCAAAATTGTTTTCTCTATGAATGTGTGTGTATCTATCATACCATTTGATGTTCATGTGTGCAATGTTGTTGCAATAACTGTGATTTACACAATCCTGTGTAATATTAAGAGGAATGTATTTGGAAATTCATATAGCGATCATCAGGAGCATAGCGGCCACTATTTGAGAATCTTTAAACTAGTCGCTCTTTGATAAGTCAAAGGATTTGGTTGATCTAAATGTTCAATTCTAATTTATAAATAGACATGTTAAAATTTATTTGAAGTCCACAGTGAAAATCTGTATATTTAGTCAGATTTTTGCTTTATATAAAGGAGTAACTATCATTGAGGTTTGTGGCTCTTCAGCACAAATTGATTTGTTTCAAGATAATTACTGGGAAGCAAACCAACTGTATATAAGCGTATACTGGAAGTAATTCAGTCTGCAAAACAATGTACATAACTTTTTCTCTTGCTTATTTACAGACTTGCTGTTATATTTTTTTATATGATACAATACTTTTTTTATTGTTGTAATGTCTTTATAAATCACCATTAAAACATGATAGATCTGTTACAATGCTACAGTGATTATGAGATAATTTGAACCATGTTCATCAGTATTATTGAAATTTATTTTCTTAACATTTATTATCAGTGTTGGCTATTAACAGACCATGTGTAATCTATTTTACACCATCAGATTACTATTATGTTTGTATGAATTACATATTGTACGCATGACCTGTCTGACAACATCAATAAATTACTTTTTAATCTGTTTGGAATATTTTTATTGTGACCCTAAATTGTAAAAGGTGCAGACGCAGTAAATACACAAGGGAAATATCTGAATAATACAGTTCTTGCCTTCCAAACGTTAATATGACAAATTGAAAAGTTTGGGGTTGGTAAGATTTTAGAACATCTCACCAAGGCATTTAATTTGATCAAAAACTAAAAACTTTTTTTTAAATATTGCTATAATTTAAAATAATTATCTATTATAAATATACATTTTCAACAGGCATTACTTCAGACTCGCCACTGAAGACTCTAGTTTACTAGCCTGACTAGTTTACTTCTGTTTAAGGAAAGGTATAATAAAAAAAGGTGTAGTTCGACTAATGATAACTGATTCTTTACCATGTAAACAATATTAATTACAGACAGCCACTCCCATTTGACGTCACACGGTGACTCAAGCAGATGTTTAAAAGCTCCATTATAAAGCTGGGGTTGCGAACACCTCTTCCAAACTTCCAAAGCCCGACGGACGATAAGCTGGTCGTAAAGATGAACATCGAGGGGGAGGAGATGCGCAAACCAATCCGGCTCATCGCGGCTGCCTGCCGTGACATGGGCATAGGAAAGAACGGACAGCTTCCCTGGAGCCTTCCGTAAGACATAGTACAGTTCCTATCATCATTCGATTCAGCTGGAATCGCTGTATTTTATAAGTTATGTTAGATACGAATAAATAATTTGAATCAGTAATCAGATGAATTCATGAACGACGTGACGTGACACAATTCCTTTATTAGCATTCGAGGCATAAAGTTAGGCTATATAGCAATTACTAGTTAAAAAACATCAAATCGATGTTTGTCTGATTACAAAGGTGTTGACCTTCTGGACGGTGTGCAACAATTTCTACATGGTATAAATAAGAAGTTATTGTAAGATTGTTTCTCACAAAGTTCTTTGTGTGTGAGTGTATGTGTGTTTGTTATACACATACACATACACAGCTCACATAAAATTATTTTGAACTTTTAATTTTGAGATTTCAATTTGAAATGTTTATTTTTACTACTTGTCATTTATTTTACATATTTTCTGGATAGCTCTGATAGCTCTCTCTCTCTCTCTCCCTCTCTCTTTGAATGTCACTGACCTTTAGAACTCCAACTGAATGTCAGCAGTTTTTTTTAATTATATTGAAACTTCGAGCCCCCCAGTGCCCGTCCCATTTGAGATAAGAGATAACAGCATGTGCAAACCGGGGCTATAGACTACTGGGAATTGTCTTTATCTTTCTGGTATATAATATTATGTTGGTATGAGCCTTAGCCATGCTTATTAAATTGGATCAATGCATGCAGTGTGATGCAGGATAATCTTGGTTCAATTCTGATTCGGGCACACAGCCCTGCTTTTTCTGAAAGCTATGAGCACATCAAAGATATTTGTCATGCAGCTCAAATTGCATTTTGCACACTATGCAGTTATCAAAGTTGAATTTATGTATATCGTATTGCACACAAAATATCTAATGTGCTTATGTTGTTTACAGAAAAGAATTTCTGTTCTTTATGGATACAATTACAGCTGTGTCAGCACCTGGTAAGTGGCTTTAAATTCTATGTATGGTTTGATTTATATTTTAGTTAATGTAATTTTAACAGTATAATGAAAAATCATAACTGTTTTTTTTTCCTCTCTCTCTGGTGCACATCAGGGAAGAAGAATCTGGTTGTCTGGGGGCGAATCTCCTTGTCCTCCTGTCCTGAGACGGTCTTCCCTTTGGCCAACTGCATCAATTTGGTATTGAGCAGGAAGCTGACGTAAGTATGTTCATTTATAAACACTTTTATGCAACTGTACTTCCATTCAAAAGTTTGGGGTCAGTTTTTTTTTTTTTTTAAGAAATCAATGCTTTTATTCAGCAAAGATGCATGAAATTGATCAAAAGTAAAGACATTTATATGTTACACAATATTTATATTTAATATAAATGTTGTAATATTGTATGCTTTGGAACTTTATATTCATCAAAGAATCTTTAAACATTGTATCACAGTTTCCACAAAGATATAAAGCTGCATAACTGTTTTTTTTTAATAATAATAATAATAAATCAGCATATTTAAAAGATTTCTAAAGGCTGCTGAAATTTAAACTTTGCATCACAGGAAGATATATATTTTTTATTATAATAATATTTCATAATATTATAGTTTTATTATTTGATCAAATAAATGCAGGCTTGGTGAACATAAGAGACTTCTTTCAACAGCAACAAATATATATTTATATACTGACCCCAAACTTTTGAAAAATAACTTATATTACAATTTCTGTACTAATTTACTATATTCTGCATTACTGCAGTGCAGTGCCTCCACGTGCCCACTATCTGTGTAAGGATTTCGGATCAGTAATTCGTCTGGCTTCTGAGCCCCCCTTATGTCACACTGTGGAGACCATCTGGGTTTTAGGAGGCACAGAGGTGTATAAGGTGAGAAACCTGATCTGTGCAACATGTCTATAAGTGTAAATATATACAGTAATTCAGTTAATATTGTAACTGTGCTATTTAGGAAAGTCTTGCGCATCCATGGTGTGATCTCATCTATCTCACTGACATCATGGCCGAATTTGACTGCGATGTCTTTTTCCCCAAATTTGACCGCAATGTTTTCAGAAAACAAAAGGGGTAGGATTATCCCCTCATTTATTAGAGTTACAAATATAATATGGCATAATTTTACAATTAGGTCCAATTTGTTAACATAAGTTTGTGCATTGTTTAACATTAACAGTGAGCAATACAGTAGTTACAGTATTTGTTAATCTTTGATCATGTTTGTTCATTGTTAGTTCATGCAAACTCAGTTCCATTATATTAAATGAACATACACTTTTGATTTCAATAATGTAGTAAATGCTGAAATAAATATTAAATAAGATAAAAAAAATGCTTTAGATATATGATTAATTGTGAGTTCATGTTAACAAATGGAACCTTATTGTAAAGTGTTGCTGATCATACTTGCCTCATATTATGCATTGTAATTTTGTCTGATTAATTGTTGATTTTCTTTAAACAAGCTTTCCAGGAGTACCAGATGAAATTCAGGAAGAAAATGGTATTAAATTTCAATTTCAAGTCTTCAAGAAAGAAGCTTAAAACTGAAGCTGGGAAGAGACCAGACTGAAAAACTACGGAGCCCCAAAGGGGACAAGGTACTACTAATGGAGGAAAAATGCGCTTGCATTGTCTCGCAGAATTATTACTTTCTCCCGAGAACCTTTACGTTCTTACGCAGAACAGTTGCATTCCCTCGCAATAGTATTAAGAGACATTTTGCATTTTCTTGCAAAAAGTATAGCATTCTCTCCCCAAAGTGTTGCATTCCTTTTTGTGCTCTTTGCATTCCCCTGAGAAACTTTGTGTATTCTCGCAAGTGTTAGATTCTACCAAAAAAAAAAAAAAAACCTACAAAACATTTACATTCTCTCACTAATATATTGTTTTTGTATTGAAAAACTATAGTTATTGTAAAACTGTACTTGTTGTATTGGTTTTAACAATAATGTCAGCTTTGCAGACTTTAAGAATATTGCACAGAAGAACACTTTATATCAAAGGCTCTGTTGAGAGCTACAGTATGTCACTGGTGGACTTCATAACCATCAAATCATAAGCATTTCAAAGCAGCAAGTTCTTCATATAAACCATATGAAGATAATTTACATAATATCAACTTTTTTCATTACATAAGAAATCACACCACACATGATCTGAAACAGCAGATGCACTCAGTGCTGCCAGTGATGAGCACCACTTCTCTCACGGTTACACATGAAACAGTTTGTGACCACTCACCAGATCCACTGTTACTCATCTCACGGTCACCATAGTGACACGAGTGTGATGAGTCAAAGCAGATCAGGGAGATGGGACACAGTAGGAGTTATATATATATGGTTTGTGTATACATACCATCTGCTGTGTGAACCTTACTCAAGTTAGCAGGCTATTAGTTTTTCTGTCATGTAAGTTTTGTAGGCAGTGTATTTAACTTCTTATAATTGTGATATTCTATAAACTTGTTTTTTTTTGTGTGAAATTAAATATTTTGTGCTATAATAAAGTTTGTTTCTATAATAAATTGTTTCTAAAAGTGTGCAGCATTTAATGGCATGTTACTATACAATTAAACATATACATACACACACACACACACACATATATATATATATATATACACTTTTTTTTTTTTTTTTTTTTTTTTGAGTAATTGTCCAGTATACATTGGGACAGTGAATAACTTTCGCCACTAGATGGAGTCTGCAGCTAGGATATAGTCCAGACTCCAGCTGTAATGCTGCAGTCAACCTTTAGGAAATGTTTGAAGTATTTAACTGGCCTTCCCAAACACGAGTTTGTCCCATAAGTCTTTTCACATAAGATCCTTTTTAAAAAATTCTCAAAACATGCTGGATAAAATTTTCAAAAACATGAAAATCAAAGGTGAGATGTTGTTAACTGTTATACTGACAGTTTGGCGTCAGTGATTTTGTGATGCTTTTATTCAGCAAACATGCATCAAATGATCAAAAGTGACTAAATTTTTAAATAAAAAGCAGCACTGTTTTCAACATTGATAATAAAAATAATAATTAAAAAAATAATTTCTTGAGCACCAAATTAGCATATTTAGTGTTATAATATAACACTGAAAACTGGAGTAATAATAATAAAAAATTATAATAAAAATAATAAAATTCAGCTTTGCCATTCAAGTATATTCAATTTTTACAGTTGTTTTAAATAGTAATAATATTTCACAGTGTTACTGTTTTACTTTGTTTTCGATCAAATAAATGACACAATGGTGAGTATAAGACACTTCTTTCAAAAACATTAAATACAATAGACTAATAGTGAAACCATAAAATTATTTTCTTTAGGTTAGATTTACACTTGACTATCTTAAAATAGTCATTATCCTAAATATACAAGATTAAACTTTTTTAAAATATGACCTAATTGGCTACACCAATATCATCCCATGCTAATTTAGGATGAACATAATTAATAGAAAATTAATATTACTGAACTGTTATATCTATTAGTGGTTTTATTTGGTGGTATTACTGGTGTTTAAATCTAAAATGTCCACACTGACGTCAATAAAAACCATCTCGTATTCACATACAGCATATTCTGATTAGAAGATCTGAGAGCAGATTGCACAGAGGACAGCGGAGCGCTTCAGCATGACCTCAGACATGGAATATTTACCACCTTAATATTTCAGCATGCAAAGGAAATCATAGACTTTAATTGCATGTGTCATCTATTTTCATAATATTCCTGAGTTATGCCCTATGAAATCAATGTATAACATTTGCTAATAATACCCACTGTCACATTTCAAATGAAAAAGAGCTATTTATATCTTCACTTATTAACCTCCTATGAGATCGGGTATAACTCAAAGTGTCATTTGCAGGATAAAGCAGCCATCCGGTCAGAGTTGTACACTAGGAGTGGACAAAGAATGGAGAACAAAAGAGAATGGCTGAGGCAAGAATTTAGGGATGTAGAATAATCAAAACAGCTATAAATATAAGTCAGACCTGCCTCAAAAGGTAATGCATAAATTTATTTAATTATCAGGTCCAAACAAGCTCAAAAACATCCATTATTTTGAAGCTATAAGAAATGTAATAGTCACCATTAAAGAAATCATAAAGTCCACTGCATAAACAGCAAATGCCACGAGGCAATATGTAATGTTACTTCATTAGAGATACCAGTGAAGTCTTTAGTCTAAACATTAAAAAGCGCAAAATTATCTCAAAATGCTGCCCAGAGGGCAAAATACTGGGAAATGCTTGCAAATGAGATTCTGACGGCAGCACACGAGTAAACATTCAACGATCTGAATATTTATCTGCATAATGCATACCTCCAAGAGGTATTTTATATTGCTCATTATTAAAGACTTTGATGAAGAATTTAAAAAGCTACATAAATTATTTGGCACAACACATCTGTATGTGGCAATACAACGACTAAGTGCAACAAACAGCAAAAATGTACGTTTATAATTTTTTTAGGGGAGAGAAATGACATAAAAAATACATTTTCTTTGAGCACAGTATGGGTTAACAATGTTGTATTTGATAAGAATCACCTTCCACAACATTAACAAAACATTCGACAATTTATTCCTTTCAGCAAATTAATAAAATAAATAGATGTATTCATACAGAAAACTACGGAGCCATGCAGGAAAAAAAATATAAGGCTAAATCGTGTGCAAAATTTACTAATTCATTCCCTCAATGTACTAAAACGTGCACATGATTACTATAGCATTCCCTTGATTCACTATTGCGTTCACTCGATTTATAAATTGTGCGCACAATTTACTAATTCGTTCCCTCGATTTGCTAAATCGCACGCATGATTTAGCAAATTGAGGGAACACAATAGTAAATCGAGGGAACGCAATAGTAATTGTGTGCACATTTTAGTAAATTGAGGGAACTAATTAGTAAATTGTGTGCACAATTTATTAGTTTTTTTTTTTTGTATGTCATGTGCGGGGCTCCGTAGTACGATAACAGACAAAGGAACCCGCTGTTAATATACCGTTTACAGCACAAACAATTTTAATTATGGAAGCCTGATTCTACCATGCAATTTTAAAAAAATTGTAATTGCAACTTTTTATATCCGAATTCAGAGTTCTTGGATATAAACTAAGAATTACGAGAAATAAAACAGAATTCCGTTATGAACTCGCAATTCTGATAAAATACAAACTGTGACATGTTTACTCAAAATTGTGAGATATAAACTCAAAACTGCAAGATGGTAACTCAATATTGTCAGATATAAACTAGGTACTGCAATACATAAAGTCAGAATTGTGTTACAAACTTGCACACAATTTATTTCTTGCAATTCCAAGATTATGTCTCACAATTTGACTTTTTTCTCAGAATTAGATATACTCACAATTCAAAAAAAAAAAAAAAAACATTCAAAATTGGCAGATACAAACTCAGAATTATGACAACTAAGAATTGTGTGTAAAAATGTGCAATTCTGAGAAGAAAAAAAAGTCTTGAATTGCGTAATGTTAACTCAAAATTGCCAGATGTAATCTCGGAATTGTGACAAATGAAGTCATAATTGAGATTGAAAGTCACAAAAACAGGCTTCCACACTTAATCTTCTGTTTGAAGTGGAGCTACTGGATTAAAAAATGGCCTCTCTCGTCTAAGATGCAACTTCCCGTAGCTCATCTCAAACTCTTTCTTGGTGCCGTCGAGGACTTCCAGGCTACCTGACCGTACATCATAATCAAACGAGCGCAGTTTCTGAATGCGATATTGAATGATCTGCGTTGTCAGTTCTAATACTGTGGGAGTCTCCATGATCTGCTCCATACTTACTCCAGCGGTGAGGAGGCCTTTGAAGCGGTCAGCTAATATAGGCACAGAATAGTATAACAAGGCTGGACACTGAAGCACGATCTGCCTGAGCTCTGCTTCTGTGCATCCCAAAGTCTCCTGGGAGTAGTTGAGGGTGAGTCTCATACTTTCAGGGTTCAGCTCAGTAACATATCCCTTCAGTTTGGAAAGCAGCCGCAAGAGCTCATCGCCAGTAAATCCCACATTGCGTAGGAATGCCAAGTTATCGTGCAGGGCCTCGGGAAGCTTTAGAAGCACGTATGGATTTTGAGTAAGCAGCTTCTGCAACCAGGTCTTCATGTTGTCCTCCTTCCCACCCAAGTCCAAATAGGTCTTCTGCAGGGTCTGGATCATCTCCTTGTTTAGCTTCAAGGGTCGGCTGAAGCTCTGAGGGGCACTGGCCATAAGCTTGCTAATAACGCGTTTGTTGAGATGTAACGTCTGGAAATACGCAATGTTAGCTTTCTGGTTGTCGTGATCGGAGGACGAGGAGAAAAACGAGCTGGGGAATTTTTCAATGATTGCTACTAGATCCTTCTGGCTGGTGCACACTGACATCCACAGCTTTTTCTGAGCCTCCATTTGATCGGGTTTGCAGAGGATGGCCTCAGGATGGAGCTCCAGAACGCGGGCGATAACAGGCCCACTAGCCCCCATGTTCCTCAGCAGGGCGGCGGTCTCATTCACATACACTTGTTCACGGCGCAACACCCAACCCTTCAGCTTCCGGACTTTACTAATGTCTACAGACAAGTCGTAAAGGGCGCTTACAGCAAGCGGGTTCTCTTCTTGAACAATCGAGGAGGAGGGCCTCATGAAAAGCAAAGGAGTCACTTGAGCCCTCTGGCAGTAGAGACACAGTGAAGTTGTGACTAATCGCAACATGTTTGCAGGTCTGTTGGTTGTTTTTGCATTGCATGCAAGTCACATGCCTGAAACAATCGGAAAAACATATCAGAAAATCTACTTCAAGTCTCAAACTGTTTAAATTGAAAACTTCCTCATTCCCACCTACTAACACAAATCTGATATCACATGAGTCTTCCGAGTGAATAGAATGAGCATTCAGACTCTACAAACCATCTACTTACATGATAAAGAACTGTCACCAGAAAACAACTAGCTGTTTAATAGCTAACATCCACAAAATGCCAATTTTAGAAGTTATTTTACATCTACACCTAAGATAATTTAGGATACTTTTGGTAACTAGATTTTAGCTTTGGAGAAAACAGCTAAATTTCACAACAACAAACAACCGTTAGGTACACAAACAGAAAAAAAAGTACAAACAAGTAAAACAGTTTCTTTATAATGAGATAATGACATATTTTTCTTGGGATTGCAAAGAAAAAGACTAGATACCTTTATGGTCAAGGATGTCCCATAGTTTTTAAATGACATTCACGACACCATTTAACCTTCATGCTCTTTTTGGGGTCTTTTATCCCACATAAATAAATTGTTTGACTTTTGTGACTTTTTTGAGGCAATAATCTATATACTGGTGTTCTCTTATTAGAGAAAAAGAAAAGAAGATACACTATACGCATTAAGAATTTACAGTAAATTGGCTTTTGAAGAAACAGAACAGAATATCAATGACACGCCTTGCACCGAGGGGCACAAAAACATTTTTGTTAAAATAAAATGCATTCTAAAATTAGAATAACACAGATAAATATGATAAGTTAAGATTTTGCTTGAGTACATCAGTATCACACACACACACACACACACACACACAGTATATGGGGGAAGTGTGAGGAAAAGAAAAATTAAAAGAAAATGAGTTTTTTAATTCTGTAATTATATCATTATTATTATTACACTAACATCAAACAAACAAACCATCAAGTAAATCTCCACAGAACATGAGGCAGTGTGTTCTCTCTTATGAAACATGAGGCAGTGTGTTCTCTCTTATGAAACATAAGTCATGACATCGAGGTAAAGAAACAAACAGCGTTGTCTACATGCGGCGTGCGTTTATTAGTATGCAATAATATCATTATCTGAAACGTGTTCATAATAAAAACTGATCAGTAACGTTACCTCAGCAGGTCCAATTTGGTCACATTTGGACTTGGAACTGGGGGAGACCACAAGGGAAGACGTGGGCTTCTCTTATTCTGGTTTTGACGCCCCCATGTGGTCTGAGTACAACAGCGCCACCCTTCGCATGGGAGGAAAACTGAAACCAGTTAATAAAAAATAAATAAATAAAAACATTTTGATTTACAGCAAAGGAAAATATGACTTAACCACTCACCTAAAAGACAAAATAGTCAAAACTGGCACTAATAAAAAGATCAACAAATATGAAAGACAGCCAAGCTTTTTCTAATTAGCAGATAATTCAATTTTAAGCAGCAGTTCAGGGCTGTTGTGTTTTTCACTTAAAATGGCATCAGGGACTGAGGGTTCTATAATCAGAACAGAGAGATATTAGTCTGAATGGCAGTGGAGAGTGAGTCACAGTTGGAGAATAATCACAATGCTGGATCATTCCTGCCTAAACTGTTCACTCAGCCCACCCTTGAAGTCTCCACAATCTGGCGACTTACAAAATGCTTTGCATTCAGAGGGCCCCCACAGACTATAAAGTACCTGTAGGCCGACAAGGTACAGTTTAAGACAACAGATTCTCAATATTTAAAGACTACTTTAGAGTTCTCTGTCTCTATATTAGTATTTTTCTCACACATATAAGCGAATACACGTATGTATATATGTGTATGTGTGCATATATATATATATATATATATATATATATATATATATATATATATATATATATATATATATATATATATACACACACACACACCCACCCACACACACACACACACACACATAGGTAAGACTCTAAAATAATTATTACATACATTTTGCTCAAATCTACTGATATGATTTATTTATAAGTTAGTAGTGATCAATTACACTTGAACTATGAATTTCTCTTCCAGATATTCCAGTATGTTGTTGTAGTACAAGAGTGAACATTCATGTTAATGTTTTTCCCTGCAGGCAAACTATCAGGTTTTTGCAGAGCATTGTTGAAATGGTTGACTGAAGCTGCGACTCACTGCAAAAAAAAAAAAAAAAAAAAAAATTGTCCATTATTTGAGTTTCAGTTGAGAATGACCTAACATAGACTGATGTTTCTCATACTCAGACAACCACAAGATATAACCAAATGAGGAAGCACAGAAGAGATAGAACTCGATATAGAGATTGAGACTAGAGATAAATCTTTAGTGATTTATGAGATAAAACTTTTTGTCAACAGCACACAAGATTACATGAACAACCTTTAATGGAAAGATAAATGAGAATCATGTGCTCTGGGTTATAAGGGAGGATATAGGCATGAGGAAAGCAAAGCAAGAAAAACTGCACCTGAGAAACTGAAGGAAAAAACCCTGCACCTAATAAGGACAACATCCCAAAGTGGGTGGATCTTATTGCCAAACTTCAGAAACAGGTTACTCAAATTTCTGATTATGTGGAAGGTAACAGCCTGAAAGCAGTCTTACGGATGGACAGAGTAGAACAGGATGGTTCAGACAGGGAACACTGTGATACTTCTCGCTCTGCTGCTAGTGAGCACTATTGCAGAAGAAGACCCAGAGCCCATTTTCAGAGCTCTTGGTGGGGAACTGGACATGGGTTATTGCTTTGGCAATGACATTGCTGTGTACAAACTGAATGCTGATGGAAGGGAGCTATTGGGTCAGTTCTCGAGACCTTCAGTTTTACCACCTGATGCCTTTAAGGGTCGGATCAGTTTATCCACTGAAGTTGTAGGACTGCTGGGTCTGAAGCTCACAAATCTTCAGTTCTCTGATTCTGGCATTTACATCAAAGAGTGCTGGAGTGATAGCACAATGGAAAATTATCGCAAGCACTATCTCTATGTTTGTGACATGGAGTTCGACTTTAAGGAAATTTCACTGACACCCGGCACAGGTGCAGATCTGGTATGTAATATGGGTTCCACGAAACATGCTGAAATAAAATGGTACAGAGATGTGGACAATGCAACTTTGTTCATGGATACTAAGATTTCTTTGGAGCCACTACAAGCGGAGTTTAAAAACCTCATTCAGGTTCATGATGAAGGCTCATTTTTACATGTTTCAGATGAGTTTATTCAAGACAGACCTAGTTTTTTCTGTCTGATCATGGAGGGAGAGCAATGCAAGAGCTTCCAAACCCTAGGACTACCAGAGGATCCTGAAATGAAGACTGTTTATCCTTCTGTAGGAGATACCATAGTCCTAAAATGTTCAGTACACAACCTCAGACAGAACCACTGGGAAACACCTTTTGGACAAGTTAACCCATCGGCACCAGTAGGGACAACCAAAAATCAGATGTTCGTGTCAACAAGCAATAATTCTGAAGACTTTTCCCTAATCATTCGATCTCTCACTTCAAATCATTCTGGGAGTTATAAATGTTTCTCTACCTTCCTCATTGAAGATTATGTTGTGAATGTGTGCCCTTTGCTTGAATCAACCAATATTTCATTTTTTGCAGAAAATAAGAAGGTGGTCCTCCCATGTAACTTCAGGTCTTCATCAGAATTAAGCGATAAATTAAAGTACGCCAGCGTTCTTTGGTATAGAAAGAATGATGGGAAGGACATCCAAATAATGGACTCAGGGGATCCTTCTGTAGCCCCTCCTAATGATTTACAAGGCCGCATGCATTTCTCAAAGGAAGATTCCTCTCTCATCATCAGGGATCCCAAAAAGGAGGACAGTGGGTTGTACTGGTGTGTGGTGCTAGTGGATAATGAGGAGACTGACGAGGATGATGATGAGGGTGATTATGACATTGATGATGGTGATAAAGAAGATCACATGGATTCATGGATAATGGAGGAAGAATACATGGATGTGTGTCACTTTAGACAGGTCACCAATCTAAAGTTTCAATCTAAAACAGAAAGAAAGTGGAATAATAAAAATCAGCCTGAACCTGAACCTGAACATGTACCTGAACATAAACCTGAACCTGAACCTGAACCTGAGACTAACCTGACAATGTATGCTCTGTGTGCAGTGATTGTATGTGTATCATTACTGGCTGTGATTTGTATTTTGGTGTTTCTAAAAATAAGAGCTAAGAAAAGATCTGCCACTATTCCAGGAGGAGGTTTTAAACCATCTGAAGAGGAAGGAATAGCACTTAATACAACAAAGACATAGAGTATAAGGTCACTCCTTTTTGAGCTTCCATTGTTTTTACACAATAATGTTAATGAAAAGTGTAAATGTGAAAATTAAGAGGAAACTACTTAAGGTAAAGGTATAGTTCATAAACAATTCACCAGAAATCCTGCCATCATTTACTTACTCGCGTGTAATTCTAAACCTGAATGACATACTTTCTTCCGTGAGACACAAAAGAAGATATTTTGAGATACGTCTCACAGTTTTTTTGTTGTTGTTGTTGTTGTTTTGCTAACAATCAAAATCACTGATCAGTAATCAATAATCACAGAACTGCTCGGTAACCGACATTCTTCAAGATATCTTCTCTTGTGGGAAAATGATGAAAGAATTTTCATTTTTCAGTGAACTATCCCTTTAGAGTTCATTTTCACCTTCATACCTGAAATAGGGAAAGTCATTTGTAAGACTTACTCAAAAGGCTTACTCAAGTATTGCAAAAGGGTGTTCAGTATCACAATTACACATCTGACAATTGTTGTTTTTGTAAATGTTGAAATGCATCGCAAAAGTGTCTTCAGGGTGATCACGCAGCAAGACTCAGTCATGAGGGTAATGTAAAACAGCTACTGGTATGTGTGACAATTTCTTGTGCAATGAAGACAAGACCATCTGGTTTGTTTCCCTGTCAAATACTGAGTACAATCTAAGCAAATCGTGCTTTAAAACATAAACACACCATAACATATTGGTCTTAAACGGATAGTTCAAACTTATATTAAGAATCATTCACTCATCCACATGTATTTCCAAACCTGCATGAATTACTTCTGTGGAAAAAATAATGTCATACAGGTTCGGAAGGAGTAAATAATGACAGTAAATTTGGGTGATCTATCCTATTTGCTACATGATTTATAGAGGACGGTGTACATATGATAGTTCGACATGCATTTCTCTTAGTTCTTTTCTGCATTTATGATTCAAAATTGCTCTATGTCTTGTAAAAACATATCCATTAATCATGTATCCCATAGTTTCAACTGGAAAGAGGCATTAAGCACTACTGAACTGCTACCATTAGAACATCATCTCTCCCATGACAGAGATCTTGGTAATGATAAACAACAGATGTGCAAAAAACATCCGTAAACATTTTCATTCTTCTTCTGTCCGGGGATGTGTAGAACACTTCCTGTTCTAATTTTTCTTTGGCTTCCATTAACATGTCAACAGAGTTTTAATCTACTGCTGAATCTAATATCAGCTGGCTGCATAAACACAGGCAGTTACTGAGAGAAAGGCTGACGGTGTCTAGAGAGCTCTGTGTGCATTTGATGGACATGGTTATGTCATGTAAAGCTGTGCTGTTGGTCCTGTGTGGAAACGCAGATTAGAAAAACGGCTCTGTTTATGTGCATTCCAGATATGAGTGTGTTTTGCTGTGGTTGGGCAGACAGCCAAAATACTATCTTTGTTAAATAGGTATTAAAATTATTTGAGTTACAATGGGTTGGAATTGTTTGAAAGCTTTAATCCATATTTGTGTTTTTATTACAGCACGGGTGCGTTCTCAGTGTATACACTGGATATAAATGATCCAGTGCTTTGTTAATGGATTTTCTTTGCATTCAAAAATGCTGTCAAATGTTTTTTTGTTTTTTAAGTGCTTATGGAACATGAAATAATCTTGATAATTAACTGCACAGTTCATAGCAACATAAATAACAGAACATGCTGAGTGAGACGCAAGACACATTTAAAGAGGTTTTGATGGTTACCACTAAATAAAAACAGTGCTTATTTTTAGACTGCCTTTGAGTGATTGAAGCCACTTTGACACATCTACCGGTAATCCCTACTTTACTCCAGTTTACTGTTTTCTTTAATTTTGATATGTGTCAATGATTCACTAAGTGCCTATATCCAGCAATGAACCCAGTTCGACCGGCAGGTTTTTAGATGGGACATGTCAGCTTTAACTTGTCAAAGTAGTCAACCTTTCTTACTGTCATTATGCATTATGCCAAAAGGCAAGAGTTGTACCTATTTCATGGGTGTCATTTGTGCTCCAACACACGTTTGTATTTGACTTGAAACCTGCACACTTCTGTCCTTTATTTCTAACATTTTGAAACATCATTTCTCTCAGACTGTCTAGCTTATCTTATATATTAATATGTCCCAGGTTATCTGGGTTCTGCATGGCCTTGTCTTATTTAATCCCATTTAAAGACATCATGCATCGAAAGACATTACCTAAAGCATGAAAGACATTGCCCCTCAGATATAATAGTTGCTGCATCCCTACTGATAAAACAGCTGCAATTTTCATCCAAAAGATTTTATCAGGACTGTAGTGATGTGCATTTCCACTGGGGGTGTCCTTTTTGTAAAGAAAATTAAACATTGAGTGGTGAGCTAACTGGCCACCAAACCTTACAGGAATTACCTTTTATTGATTTTAATTAAAATGCATGCATGAAAGAATGCAGTTTTCTTTTCAGAAGGGGAAACAAAATGTTAACCGACCTATGAACCCTCTTTTTTCTTATCAGAAAGCATTACATGTTAAACATGACACATAATATGACTTATTCCAAAAATATCAGATCGTAAAGCCGAGCCACATTATAACTCAAAAAAATGTGTCATGATGAGGCAATGTGACTTTGCCGTATAGCAACACTAAATAAAAAAATAACATTAATAAACTCAACCAACCAAGAGTATTTGTCCAGACAGGATCTGCCCCCTGAAATAGCCCTGGAACAGCCTAACCACAATAAAAATACACACACACACACACACACAAACACTGTGAGCTAGGAGTGACTTCTAGGGCAAAAAAAAAACAAACAAAAAAAAACAATAGTAGTTTATAAGAGGATCAACAGGAATGTCTATAAATTAAAACTGATTCTAACAGGAAAGTGATGAGTGCGGCTATGTGAGACAACTGATCAGTCACTGTGTTAAGAGCAGGATTATTAAACAGTTTAACATCTTAATTGAACAGCCTTCTCTGAGAAGTGATTTGGAGCCTGGCATCTGGGTCTGTCAGCTCTCCCTTTGGCGGCGGGACAGTAAAGACAAGCCTAGTGAGATGTTGTAATGGGCTGACTTTTCAACAAAATCTATCATCATACTTTTAAGCTTGTGGTTTTGCCTGCCTTCATAGACCCTGTGTGTTTTTAATAAAATCTGTGCTTTGTAAAAGTTATTTGTTACAATATTCATGAACCTCCTGAGGAGTTACTTAAGAGTTCACACACTGTCAAGCATGGGGCTGATATTGCAAAAGGAAAATGATATGCAAAACCATCATAAAAGCATATAGACCTATAAAGAGAACCAGAAATGTCCAATTAGTGAACAGATTTATTGGAGTGGAATCCTTTCAAAAAATTCTTCACATTTGTTTTCTCATTCACATCGTTCTGATCCTCTAATTTAAACCCGACCTTTACGCCGTTCAAGGGGTTAAGAAAAAGCTATCCGAGATCGTGTTTTTGTGGGCATTTAAACAAACAAGCGAACAGAGTGTGCATTTGCGTGAAAACACAGTCTGGAAAAAGTATCTTGTTGGAATTACACTCCTAAGCCGCGTTCTTGCAATAACCCCCTATACTGAGGTTTTCTGACTTTAGGAGAACTGTATCTTTAAATCATGTGCACTAAAATCCCGCGCGGATCAACATTCATTGTCGTTGAATGAAAAAATGATGACAAGGTTGCTACCAATATTGCATATACTTATTCAATTGTATGTTTTCCATAGAGGAAAGTTTGAAACGACATTAAATAAATACCACAATTTTCATTTTCTGCATAAACAATTGCTTTAATAAACTTATATACAAGCGATTTTTTGATGAACGCTTTGTGAATAAGTGTCTAAACTGCTCAATGAAAGAAAGAAAGTAGCTACTGGTTTGTGCGTCAGGTACAATCAACCAGACCGTCATCCCCGATGCCCGTTTTCAGTCGCAGTCACTGATTAAAGGCAGAACGCAAACCATTGACAGAGGAAGAGAAAACCCCACTGGTTATCCACGCACGATGCCCACCCCCTGCTTTTACAGAAAGCCAACATTATCCATCTGTCACTTAATACAGACGCTCAGCACACGCATGTTTGCCTATGGACTGACTCGAGAACCGCAGGACTATCTGGATCAACTTTACTGGATCGAGTCCATGCTTGTTTTATCGGTGAAATATTTCAACACGTCGTGAGTGGTAAGCGATGCTGATCATATTAACTTCCAAGATGCAAATGCATTTGATACAGCTTCTCGAAGCTTAGATAAGAAGTTGTGTCAGCGGAGGCTGTGTGACAAGGGATGGTCTTAACAGATGTGGCTAGATTCAGTCTTATAAACAAGATTTAAACTGCGAACATCAGTGACATGAAAACTAATTTCTAGGAACCAGTAAAATGCTTGTAAAATCTTTTGTTATTTTTTTGTGTGTAATTCATTTAGGCAGTCTTGTGGAAAGAGTTGTGGTTCGACTTATCAATGTAAAAAGAAAATATTCAATGCATTTTTAAAACCATGATTTAAAACATAGGTTAGGCTACATTTAGCAGAAACTTTTATCCAAAACGACTTACAGTGTATTTAGGCTATACATGTTTTTATTTATTTTTAATATATTTAAGTTTTTTATCATTATGTAATACTGTAATACATAAAAATGTATACTGTAATACATATCATGTATTGCACCTTGTTCCAGCTAGGCATGCTCTGGTAAAATATCTATAAAACATCAAACATCACACCAAACTAAACTGCATTGCCCGTCTTATCTGGTCTCCAAACCTGGTCATACTCGTCTTTTGAGTTAATTGGTTAATTCAGGCACTTTTCATGGCCAGGCTATGAGACCATCTTAATGAGACCAGCAAACCAACTGAATACAATCTTAAACATGCAAAAACAAGCTTAAGACCAACAAACCATTGTTGTTAAGCAATTTGTACTCTTGCAAATTCTACATGAAAGCTATGGGGTAATGCACTATAGACATTTTGATGGTTATTTATTGAGCGATGCTGTATTTATGGTTTTTTAGATATAATGGATTGGTCGCTCACATTAGTGTTTTGCCTGTAGCTATTTTGGCCATAGACACACATTAACCTTGAATAGCAGCCTGCTGTGCCTGTAGGCATGTAGACACATGAAGAGTTTAGTCATGTAATAATAAATAACTTATATAGAATTCTGCATATATTCCTAATCTTGTATTGACAACTTAATTCATCCATTTAATAATAATAATAAAAAAAAAATAAAAAAAAAAAGAGTTCAGAGTGGTCAAATATCTGCTATAGATGTACCAGTGCAGATTGAGACCTTGGCAACACTTTTGATTTGGCAAGAATGAAACTTAATTTTTTAATTGCAGTGAGTGTGAATTGTTGTATGCATAACTGCTCGGATATTTAATTAATTCTCAAACTACTCTGACATTTATTAGGTGAGGTAAATTAGAAACTATCTGAATCCTTTGATGTCATCTTTGGAGACATTAACATGTCTGTAATGAGTTTTTAAAAACAGATGAATATATATTAACACAGCAAGGTCAAAATACCCAGGCATTTACTTAGGAGAAATGTGACACAGAGAAATAGATATCAGTTTTCTTCCAGTAGCTGACGGCTCATAGTGCTGCTTGATTGTGTTGGTCAATGTGGCTGGAGTGATTTTGTCAAATGGCAGAAAAAGCTCTCAGTGTGCACACTGATGGAAATAAATCCCCTATTCCCAATGTGGTAATCAGTTTGTTGAATGAAAAAGCAGAATCATAAGAGACTTTATTGTAAGAGACAACCCTGAAAATCCTGTAAATGGTTTGAAAAGGGCTGTAGCCAATGAGGATTTCAAGATAGCAGTGATTGAAAAGCGAAAGACAGTCTTTACTCCAGTATAGACGCCAAAGTATACTGTATGTCAGATTAAATTTTTTTTATTTTTTATTTCAACAACTATCCTAATGTGTATTTGGTCTGTTTTTTTTTTTGTTTTTTTTTTTTGGAAATGAAAGTCTAGTTATTTATAAAATACAGGAGAGCTGACACATCCAGAGATTCACAAAAATACAACCAGCTGGTCACATGCAGATTTCAATATATTGATTGTCACAGACACCAAACAATTTTGATCAATCCTGATAGTGCTTGACTTTTTAGTAACAGCTCTCTTATGCTACTTGCTGTATAAAACTGTCATTATATACAGAGCTGCAGTGGTGACTAGTCCATCTCAGGAGCTAATAAAAAGCACAGGGAAACCACCTAATTGAACGCTAAATTAGCAGGGCAGCAAAAGCTTTTTCATGCACATTTCAAGGAACCCAAGGCAAGCAACATGCTGTTCATTGATAAGGAATGTGTAGAGTGCTTGATTGCCATTTGTAAATGTATGCTCTCACAATGTAGTTGAAATGCTGACAGCATCAAAAACTGCCTTGCTACATTTTTCTGACATGTTACTTTATATTAGCTGCAGAAGTTAATATGTAATATGGCATTTCTGCTTCTTACATTTTGTCTAACAAAATCGCTGATATCATAGACCATATTCATTCAGAGACTAAAAGAGATAGAAAATTGTACTTGGAGGCCATCACTGCCAATCTTGTGCCACCTTGATGAAATGGATATTAAGGATTTGCTCAAGAGAAACGTGGCAACATACATCACAGCTAAAATAGGCACTGCATTATTTAAGATGCTAATTTTCATAATTTGAAGAGAAATGAGATTGTGATAAGGGGCAGAGAATTTCTTGCAGATATTGCATGTCTAATAGCAACACCTCAAACAGTGTAAACTGAAAACTGCAGCAACACATTGATTTTGGAGCAGGTTCGGGCAATTTGAAATGTTGGAAAAGGAAAGGCCAACTAGCTTGGGTTGTCATCTGTAACTAATGCTAAGATGCCATGAGTTTTGAGCTGAATTCTGGGGATTCAAAAGTAGATGAATTCACATTACTGTTTTAAAGCACCTGCAAATGGAAAGAGATGAATGCTTAAAACTCATTAGTCTTTCATAGCCAGAGGTTTGACAAAAAGGCAAAAGGGCTGGTCCACATCACAGCTTATTCTGGCTTTCAGAAACGGGAACATTGTTATTATAGTATCAGTGAGATTGTATAGTCAGTTTACATAATTAATAATATGCAAACTTTGGTAAACTATTTACATTTTTCATCATCAGAGCTACTTGTTGTATCAGCTTGGTATTTTGTTTTATGGTAGACTAATAAATCAGATTGGAGCTTAACAGATCAAGAGAGAGCAGCATTAGATATTTGGCCAGCAAATGGATTGATCTGTGAGTCCAGGTGACAGAAATGACCACCTTTTTACTGTGGTTTAGTTTACGGTTTTGCAATTATTTAAATATGGAAATAATATGTTAATAGGGCCAAGTAGCCTATTCTGTGATTGTGAGAATGATCAAATGTGAAAAGTATGTAATACAGTTCCAACTCCTTACTTTAGCTCCTACAATGATAATGCATGTCACATCTGCCTATTTGTAATGAAACTCCATAAGCAACTCTGTGTAATGATCTCTCAAATGCAAAGCAGACACACTGTTTACAATCTGGCACTTTATCTTGTTTAAATGTTTTAAAGTCTAAAAAAACAATTCTAACCAACAAAGAAAAGTGCAATCCTTCCTTTTTTGCTACATAGGTTGCTATAGTAAATAAGAGTTCATGCTCGCCTTCCTGACAGAGTGAAGAATGTGATGGTGACGGAGCAGTATGGAGTGCTCGTGGAAGACTCTACTTCTGCTCGTGTGCACGTCTTTGGGGGTGCAGTACACTGCCATCCGTTCCCTCCACGACTCCTTCAGTGGCCCATGCCAAGACTCCGCCCACTGCCAAGGACGCCAGGGTAAAGGTGAGTCACTGTCCTGTAACATAAAGCACAATGACATTTAAAATTGTATGAGCATTCTGCTGGTCAGTGCTGTAACTGAAAGAAATGAAAATGAAATTTGGAAGTGGAAATTATTATAATTTTTTTTAAATTGTATCCGATTTACAATAACCCACTGATGGATTGTATTTACATTTATTCTAGATTAACAAATAAACAAGGTTTTCCTTTCATCTGTGTCTGGGTCATTTATATTATGCCATACAGTTTCATGTTCCCATAATACCATATATTTATTAAAGCTGGAATTAAACAGATAAAATGACAGATCTTTGCAAGAGAGAGGTATGTTGTTTCATTCGAATATTGCGTTATGACATTTTCATTAAAAAGTACAAGGTCAAAAAAAAATTTGTTTACATGCATATGAATTGTTCACTATGAGATCAATAATATCCATTCAAAAACATACAGTGAATTTTCATTTAATGCTGAAATATACTGGATAAAATAAATAGAGCAGCAAATAAAAAGATCTAATTAAATTACTTTTAACACAGAAACAGTCTTTTGATTTTCTTTCCTTTGTTTAAATAGAATTAACGAAATGAAGTATTTGAGCTTGACCAGGTCATGTATCTCAAAACCATGTTGTAGAAATACTAAAATACAGACATAAAGTTACAGAACTTAAAAACTGCATAACAGCAATGACCTATCTATTCATGTGTAATCAGAATGCATTTTAGACACAGTTTAAGCCCTCCATTTTATTATAGTTTGCATAGAGATTTAAATTCAATTATAATTCATGTTTGATTATGCACATAGCTTTAGCTGGTTTGACAAGATCATTATTAAGGATTCAAATGGCATTCTCTCTATAGGCTTATCTCTCTCGGGTCATCACTTCTGTAATGAGTAAGTTTGTAAGGAAAGAAATTAGAAGAGGACTGTTAGAAATGCAACCTGGAAATTCCCTCCTCATCCGCTGTAAGAAGCAAGAGATGGAATGTCAATAATTAATTCTACAATTATCTAATCATTAATCTGCTGTAATATGTCCTCACGGACCAGCTGTTTGCACTTCCAGCAAGCGTCGACTCGCACAACCTAATGTGCCACGCACAATCAGTCTCTCATCAGCCATAATTACAAGCATTATCAGTCTCTTCCACCCTCTTGCTATATATAGTAATTGTTCATTCTGAGCAAAAGTCGTTTTCGTATGTGGAGAAATGCCGTTGTTCATATTTCAATTTTATAATTTTTTTCAAATATTTCTTCAAAATGGTGAAATAATTACTACCACAGACGGAGGGAATCCAAGTCTTCAAAACAACATTATTACTTCTGTACGTTTCCTCTCTGTGGGTAGAATTGGTTTTTGAATTGCACTGGACTTTATTATGTTTTTTTTGTTAAGATTATACTGTGCTTTTCCTTAAATTAAAGCTCCAGGTATTTCTTACCCAGATAAATGATTGATTAAAGACGAAGCTGAACTAATTGGGTCTTTTGTACCTTATAATGTCCTCTGAGGTTTCAGAGCACCATATTATCTCACTTTCTCTTTTTCTCTTCCCCAGAGCAGAGATGGAAATCTCTCTGCGATGACAGCCATGTCCCTGATGAGACTAGTGCTGTCACCGCTCGAAAGCACATCCTTCTGTTTGCACAAACCCGCAGTGGCTCCTCATTTACTGGACAACTTTTCAATCAACATCCTGGCATATTTTATGTTTTTGAGCCTCTTTTTCACGTGCAGCAGGCCTTCACCAATTCTAGTAGCCGTCTACAAAGGGCTTTAGATGGCAGAGCTCTTCTGGGAGCCTACCGAGACCTCCTACTCAATCTCTACAACTGTGACTTCAGCTTTCTGGAGAGCTATATTCGCCCCGAACCACAGGATCACATGACCGGAGCCTATTTCCGCCGCAGCTCCAGTCACGCCCTGTGCACGCCGCCTGTATGCCAGGAAGGTGGCGAGGAGGTTCTGGCAGGCCAACCGGATGAAGTCTGGTGTCCAAAAAAATGCCAGGCCTTGAACCTCACACTAGCCTCTCAGGCTTGCCAAGCACGAAGTCACGTGGCCATAAAAACAGTTCGTATCCCAGAGATAGGCGACCTACGTACGCTCTCAGAAGACCCCCGTTTAGATTTAAGAATTGTCCATTTGGTGAGAGACCCCCGAGCCATTCTCACCTCCCGCATGTTTGCTTTTGCCGGTAAATTCAGGGCCTGGAAGATCTGGAATGCCACTGGCCGCCAACCACGGTACGTGGACCTGACGCAGATAACGAGAACTTGCAGAGATATTGAGTATTCTGTGGAGACCAGCCTCCAAAAACCCACATGGCTGAGGGGGAGGTATCTTTTGGTACGCTATGAAGACTTGGCCTTGAATCCTGAGGAAAAGTCCAAGGAGATATACAGATTTCTGGGGCTGGACCTCCATCAAAGAGTGCTCACATGGATTGTTCATAACACCAACGGCACTGTCCCATCTTCTTCAGAATGGAACTACAAGTACTCCACTAAAAGAGACTCTAAAGCCACAGCTCAGAGCTGGAGAGTACATCTGAACTTTGACATTGTGAAGACAGTTCAATCTCTTTGTAATAGAACTCTTGCTCTGCTAGGCTATAAGCTTGTCCAGTCTGTAGATGAACTGAGGAATATAACAAAAAGTTTAATGGAGCCTAGGACGTAGTAAAGTTCATTTTTATGCGAACTACTCATTCATTTAGAAGACACTTTTATCCAAAGTGACTTACTTAATGAAGGCTTTCAGTCCGCTAATAGCCACTTCCGAACGAAACAGGACTCGCAGGTTCCAACAAAGTACATTTGGTTACGTAATATTACTTTTAAATTTTTTTTTTCCATTTGTTTTGACAATTTGGATATTAATTGTCAATGTCATGTAAATGCAACATTTTAGATCCTACTTTGGAG
Source organism: Carassius auratus (assembly GCF_003368295.1). Taxonomy (NCBI): domain Eukaryota; kingdom Metazoa; phylum Chordata; class Actinopteri; order Cypriniformes; family Cyprinidae; genus Carassius; species Carassius auratus. The sequence goes on from NC_039285.1 coordinate 6,597,720, forward strand.
CGAACTTAGCTCATGAATAATAATTATGGCTATAATGCTTAGTACCTTTCTTTAAAGGGATAGGTTACCCAAAAAAAATTAATTCTGTAATAATTCACTTACCATTCTGTCATTCCAAACCTGCATGATACTATTTCCTCTGTGGAACGTAAGGGTACTTTTACACTTGGTTCACTTGCCTGGTCCACACCCGAATTTGATTGCTCCCCCCTCCCCCTGCCCCCACTGGACTGCGTTCATATTATGTTATTTGTGTCCGAACCACGGTTCGTTTGCGTCATCAAGGCGGCACAGGAGAAGGCGGCAAATGCATAACATTGCTCTCTACACTTTTATATATTTACATTTTTGAACCATTAGTTTTGTTTACAAAGCTTCAGTAACATAACAACACTTACGTCTGTCTTACGAATGTACTGCAAATGATCTGAAGTACACTGAAGGTGAACAGAAATGAGACATACAGCATGTCAGTCATGCTTGTCCGGAAAGTGAGTGAAACACACACAAACACAATCTGATAAAACGTCATTAATAGCGGTTCACTTCCGCGATTTGGTACGATTGCGTTCACACCAGCAGCAACTGTACCAGAGTTCACATGAACCGTACCCCAGACCACCCTTTTTTAAGAGGACTCTGGTACGGTTCACGGGTGCGCACCTGAGTTCGGAAGACAGCGTTCACATCATCCAAACGAACTGAACTATGACGTCAATCGAACCCGGGTGCGCACCAAAAGTGCTAGTGTGAAAGTACCCTAAAATACATATATTTTGAAAATGACCACACAATGGAAGTCAAAGATTACCAAAATGGTCTGATTACTAAAATTCTTAAAAATAATTTATTTTGTGTCCTGCGGAAGAAAGTAAGTCCGGTTTGGAACAGTGTGAGGGTGACATTTTTTTTTGGATGAACTATCCTTTTAAGCATACTGTATAAAGTTCTTAAAATCCATGAGCCAGGCATCTAGAATAGTATGATGCTAAATAAGCACACAGGCCCACAATATTTAGCCTGTAAATGTGCATTTATGTGACCCCCAACTTAAAAAAATATCTCCCTTTGATGGCTTACTGAGTGTTTATTTCAGTGCAGAGTCAACATTGAGAAAGGCACTTTGGCGCTATGCATCCACTGCAATTTGTGGATAACAGATATGAAACTACACAAATAAAAATCCTCATTTAATTAATATGCTATCTCTTGTTCACATGGCCCCCTTGAGGTTGAGCATTTGGCTGCAGCCCATGTGATCCCTTGGGTTAAAGTGGCCCTGCTAATTTCTGTTTTAATTCATATCATGGACAAAATTACTAAACCCATGAACACAGCACATTTTGGAAGTCTGAGCTCAAATACCTGCCGATATGTAATCACAATTGCATTTCATTGCCTACATGTGTTGCATACTTCATAGAAATGCAGCGATTATGAGTCTTGGGTATATTGAATTGTGTCAGTCTTTAGCCTTAAAATACTCATCCATGCTGTCATTTACATTAAGAAATGTATTACTTCTCTGTAAAACATGCCCTTAAACCTTAACACTAACACATATTGGAAATATGCTGTGTAAACAGTTCCTCATCTCAGGTATATGATGACAATTCTTCAGCCGCACTGCCAGTTAATAAATATGCAGAGAAAAGACGAAAACTATATGGTTGAATAAATTATTCCTCTTCATATTATTTCAGTCCCTCGGAATCAGTGGTTCACAATGATATAATGAGTTTTATTCATTCAATTATTTATTTATGGCAAATTATTTATTTATGGAAAAGGTACAGAATTATGTGAGACACTGTGCAACTGGTATTTTGTAGCAGTATTAATGATAGGTTCTGAGTGCTTATTTATCTATATGAAAGCTTTCTATTTTACACATGAACACACTGACCTGTGTTATTAATATTTAAGCATGAGTGGTGGCAAATGGAAATGAATCTGATGCACTAGGTTAGATATAGGTGTTTGTTGCTGTATGGTATTCTCTATGGTCTGCTATTCTCAACAGTTTTCCCCCTTTCTTTTAATACTTGACATTTGTGGTGTTCTGCTGAGGCTGGAGCATTTGGTGAAGTGCTAAACATCTTCTCAATGTCAGCAGTCCAGCGTTAGCTTGAAATCGAAAAAGTGACTACCAAGGGACATGGCCATAATTCAGACTTTCTTCTTGTCGGTTCCTTTTGTTTTTAAAGCAAGGATGCCTGACGTTAACATATTTAATGGATGTTAAGCTTTGGATTGATGAGTGGCCTACCATTTCCTCAGATATTGTCATTAAGCACATAAATACAAATTCATCAAAAATATTTTATTGATTTTGAAAAGATATATAGTGAAAGCAGCTGGATTTAGCATAACAGATACTGCGCATACAACATAACTGCTACGGATATAGGAGGTATTGCGCAATGAAGTGTGAATTGTGATTCATTCATTGACATGCAGCAGTTAAAATGAACTCATTCATTAAAATGATTAAGACTTCATGAAAACACAATACAGCTCAAGTGAGATTAGTTTATGATTAACTAGCTCTCTTGGTTCTTCTAATGCTTTGGGAGCTGCTTTTCAGAGACACTGTTATGAACGGAGAGAACCAGCTGCTGAACAATGCCATTTATTAGCTAGTATTAGTTGCTATTTTTAGTTTGTTACTCTCCAGCGTAGTCTACTTTTGTAAGTGGCAGAAAAAAAATATTTATCATGAGAAATGTTATTACTTCCAGTTTTGGAAAGAAAGAGGCATTGGCATGGCATGTTCAAGAGAGGCATTATGAGTAAATGGTTGCAAAACACCTTACCACACGGATACTGTGAGATGAGTCCCTATCTTCTAAAGAAAGCACAAGTAAATGTAACCACTGGGTTCTATGCCAGGACACACCTTCTACCCAGAATCCTAGGGGTTAAAAGCACCCTGAACGAGTAATCCTCCCTCATTTACAATCACTCTCTGCCCTGCAGCTGCTGACTGCAGGGTTATTTCTCAGAGGTCCTGAGAATATATCCATAGAAGAAATTCAATAGAAACGGGATTTAAGATGGAGGGAGAAGAGAAGCCATCTCTCTTTGAACTTAATCTGCAAAGGCAACACAAACCGGCAATAAAGCAGAGTTTATGACACCCTCTGAGAACTGTTTCATTGGCTTTTCCATCGCACCCTGACATACAAAGACACCAGCAGCCTGAGTCAGCCACACAGTTAATCGCCCATCTCTTCACAGCCAATATCAGCCCCCTCTGTCCCTCTTAACCCCGCTGACAAATTTAGACCTCCGAGGATGGTGGTAACTTATGTTCAGAGCAAATCCACAATGTGTGGGGGTGTACAGTGTGCTTTCGTACATGTGAGTAATGTATTAGCATGAAGAGATGGTGAAGTGAAGTGGCCACAGGTCAAGAGTCTAACATATGCTCAGCTGCCAAGAGAGAAACAAAAGGGGGAAAAAAACCAACCTGCTCTCTACGAATGACCCCTTTTATCTTAGAAAATGGTCACATAAAGGCCAGACACAGACTTGTGGGAAATAAAAATGAGTCTACTGCAGAAATCAAGAATACGAGAGCTGGGTGCAGGAAACGTTATGGAGATAAATATTGTTTCTTTTAAACAGGTCTGCTGTCACTGCTCAAAATATGAGTTACTATATTTACATTTTCCTTTACATCTACATCTTTCCTTATCACTATGGCTGCTAAAAGATATGTTTTTTGTATTTTTTTATTTACTTGTACAGTAGCGTGATTTAATAGTTTAAGGCTGTCGACTCTTATATCAAATATTGATCATCATTTGAAATCATTTTTAGTCAGTTCCAAAGGTGTGAAACCAACAATGAAAATATTTATAGTTTTTTATTTTTTATTTATTTAATACAATATTCTATATTACAGAATCTCTTCTTAGCATTTGAATAAATTTAACTGAACTGAACTCTCTAATTTGAAAATAAATTAGTCAATGTGGTTTAAGGCTTTTGGACCCCAATGCAGTCTTCAAATACATAAATAAATGGCAGCCAGGTTTTACTGAAATAAGCGATGAATAAATATACTCATCCTTAAAAATTTACATAAATCCTATATTTTCTGTCCCCCTCCATCGTACCAGTCTGAAAATGCATCTCCATCCATCTCACTCTCAGATTTTCAATATCCACAGTAAAACTTAAGATGAATCACTCTCCTAGCTAACTGTGTTTAACACTGTGATTCACCAAGACTGATTTGACAAGTACTGTGCAGGCAATAATCTATACGAGTAGGGTACAAATAAAAATCTGTATAATTTATGAATGGCCCAAGACATAATCTTTAAATTTCTCTGTATAATGACGTTGCTTTGAGAAAAAAAAAAAAAAAATTTGTTTTATCTATCTCGCTTGTCTCCTTTACAGAACAGACAGATACATCTGGAAAGCTTTACAAAATGTATTCAGTACCCTTGAGGAAAGCAAAGCCTAACGAAAGACTTTCAAATCGCCTTGTTCTCTCCGTCTGCAAAGGTAAATCATAAGTCCACATAATTAAAATAATGAAATGCTCAATTGACTCCCCTCAGGTGCCATTTGCTTGAAATTTCGTCTGATGGGGCCATGAGACAATTGCTGAAGCAATCCTACACGGCGAGGAGTAATTAGCCATATTACAATTTGCAGTAATGGGCACCATAAAATTGAATCCCGAACACTCTCTATATTTCATGAGCCTGTATCTTTTTATAGTCTCTGGTGGGCCCAGGGCCATAGGAGGAGGGCATGATGTTTCACTGCCAAAAAAGTAGAGAATCTGAGTGCTGCAATGGAAGAAATGCAGCTTGAGTGGACTGAGTGGTAAAAGGGTGTGTGGGTGTATGTATGTGTGCATGTGTGAGTTTGCATGTGCATATACGACTATGCAAACTTAGCATCTGTTCTGTCAGTGTTCTTCAGCAAACCCGGTATTTTCACTCCTCCCACACTTTATTTTCTCTAAAACTCACATTCCAGTCATTTCAAGACAATTTTTCCTTCATGGAAAAGATGATTACCCGCAAGTCAACTATACAAACTGTAATATTCTCCAAAGTGCAAATACAGTAGTGGGTTAGTAAATGTGTTCCACTCTGACTGTCAGTGTATTGGTAACTTAAGTAATGTGCATTTGTTACAGTAAATTGCATTGTTTAGCAGGAACTCATGCTTCATTTTGACCATTATACCATGAACACTGTGTCAAAAATAGCTATGCTGCAAGCATTATATGCTTGTGAACCATATCATGCAGTGAGGCAATGCATTCTGACAGCATACCAGTCAGTCTGTTTCCAATATTACCCCCTTTTCCACAGTTCATGTTGTTTAAATATTCTTGGGTTTCTTTGTTGATGTTGTTTTGTACAGAACACTTAAAATAACCAGGATTTTATATTGCCAGTAGATTAAAAAGTTATTTCTTGCGACTATGTATTGTAATCAGAGTTTTACTGTAAGGCTAGTTCATTATGTGTCATAAGTAGTATAAAAACAATTATATTATGCTGCATTGTTGGATAATACTGTGAAGAGTTTAGTTTGAAGTCACCATTATGGTGATTAGTGTTATCTCTGGCTGGGAAGTTTGTATTTACTTTTAATTAATTGAGCCCAGCAGACGTGTAACAGAACAAAAATAGTTACACTTGTTACATGGATAAAATAAATCAAGTCACCTTTATTTATATAGCGCTTTTAACAATACCGTTAAAATGGCAATAGTAAACACTACATTTTCAGTTAAAAGCGTTTTAAAAAGCAGTAAAATTCATCATTGAATTCAGTGATGTCATCATCCAGCTCAGTTCAGTTTCAATAGTATCTGTGCAGTCAAGTCAATGATATCGCTGGATATTAAGTGTCCAAAACTAAGCAAGCCAGAGGCGACAACGACAAGGACACAAAAGTCCAACGGTGACAGAATGGAGAAAAAACTTTGGGAGAAACCAGACTCAGTCAGGGGGCCTGTTCTCCTCTGGCCATAAGCTCTGATTATAGGCTAGCTTGCAGTCTACAATGTTACAGAAACAATATTATCTTTTTGAAATAATTTAGGGTTGCTGAGGTGTTTACAATGCTGTACTAGTGTGGTGAGCTGAGTGGTAGGTTTTTTTTTTTTGTTTTTTTTTTTGTATTTTAGTATGTATTGTCAACCAGGAATACAAAGATCAACAGTTGACAGTTGACAGATGACCTGTATCAACAATGATTTTAGATAAAAAAAAAAAAAAATCAACATTACAAAGAAAGTCACTTAAAGTAACAAAAACAGAAGCAAAATAAACAATCAAATAGCCTAGTTAATTTTAAAGTATTAATTTATAAAGACATCTGTGTGAAATTATTAAATGTCACATTCAGCAAGCAAGCAGTCAAGTGTCACAACGTGCCACACAAATATTTATGTAATGCCAGTTTTTATGATAGATCTGTGATATGTAAATCTGTAATATATAAATAATATTAGTATTTTTCATGCTTGATCATGCTAATGTCTAAGAAAAGTGAATGAACAGCTTAATGCTGCTATGTTTACCTTATCTGGCGAACACAATTTATGTTTATTATAGCGTCTATTTTGATGACAGGCAGAAACACATACTGTGACATACTTTCAAAATTACTGGATCAATTGAAAACTGTTGTTGAAATATATATGCACTTGTATTAAGTTAATCTGTGTTAATAGCCAAAAATTCAGATTGTTATTGCAATATATGTACAGTACATTATTGGTCAAAATTGAAGGTAGATAACTACTTTCAATGAATATACCCAACTGTAAACTCTTACAGTACATTTTTTAGACTGTACATTCTAGTATGTACTTCAGTTGTATATGAAAATGAATGTGGAGAAATGGCAGGATCCCAGAGGCTGGTATGTAGTGGGAGAAGATCACGTTCATTTGTGTTTTTTATTTATTCCTCTTCATTATCAGATTATTTTATCCACCAAACATATGCACCACAGGGGATGAAACGATTGGACGGACTAGTGAAGGGTTTGCACTATATCGCAGTGACTATTGTATGATGAAGGGGAGAGGATTTACAGTACTTCTCTTCCCAAATGTTCTCTCTTTCTCTCTCGCTCTCTCCCACTGGATCAAGGTGCACTAGAACTGTCAGCAAATCCACAATGAATTCAATACAGCGCTCATTTTTTGAGTGAACTCATCCATAATTCAGCCTCAACGTCAACACACAACTTCACTCACAGAAGTCATTCGTCCACATATACCTTGTGTCTGTTAGCCCAGATGATACACACATGAGAAAGGAAAGCTCTCGGACTGAAATGTGTCTCTGGGGGAGTGATGGGTGATGTGAAATATTTGGAATGATTATAAAGGACATGTTTTATGGTTAAAGGAGCCCATGAAATCAGAACTGGAGTTTTCAGTGTCTCATTGTCTTTGAGGCCATATGCCAAAAATGAAGCATATACTGTATGCATTTTGCAGACTTTGTCTTTCATGTAGCATATTTTTGTTCCCATCAACCTTCTGCCCTTAAGAAGGATATGCTAATGAATGTCTCTCTCCAGGAATGCCTTGCAACTAAACACAATTATGGTTTACTGTAATATGTATATATAGTGATGGTGATAAAACTGTCAAGGATTATTCCTGAGCCTTTTAGAGGACAGTAAATTTCACTAATAATTTATAATCAAGCCCAATAGGACTTTTTTATGGGAATGTTTATTTTTGGTGTCCTCAAGCACCTGCTATTAGCTGCATCTAGTAAATGGTGATGACCTCCGGTGAGCAGGAAGGCAAGCCAGTAATTGTTCTGCGCTTGAATGCTGTTTAGTGTAAGCTAAATTGTTCACTGTGCTTACAAATCTAACTTTGAGTTAAAAAAAAAGTGCTTTTTCATTTATAGACTCATTTTAAGAAGATAGCCTATCTAAGGGGGCATTTAAACTGTACATTTACATCAGCTAATAACAGCAAAGGTTTTATGAGCTTTTGCTATTCATTGTTGATTCAGTTCTATCCAAGAATTGTCAAGTCAAAATGATATTTATATTTTTTTCTTATAGCGTGAGGAGGACAATTGTGTCATTATCCAGCCTCAAGTTTTTATGTTCTCATCCCAGTGTAGTTCAGTCAGATCTATAATAAAGGTATCAAGGTTTGACAAGCATTCTTCCTCCCTTTTAAACATTGATACATTTATTTTGCTATTCTAACTGCATGATTACATGAATTACATTACATGATTACATGCGTTGTTGCATTTTATTGAGAATTTAGCCACTTTCAAAAGAGATCTGCAACTCATTTCTGGCTCTCCTGCAGTTGAGATCCAGTAAATAATACATTTGTAACATTAATTATCATGAACTATTAGACATCACAGGGAAGACTTTCATAAATACAGTAAATATGAGCTTATTATGTAAGTATAATAACAGTGCATCAGTTAGCAATTTGATTAGAACAATTTGAAAGAACTTTATGTTCATTTGCAGCCACAGAAGTTGAGTTTCAGAAGCCCTTCAGCCTGACACAACTGTTGACGGTAACAAATGACAGGCCTCTCTTGGACAAGGAGTCCATCTGTCTTTGTCAGAATAATTGAATTCCGTAAATATAATCAGAGAGCTCTGTTGTGATACATTTAGAATGATTCCTATCTTTGTAGTCTGTTTTATGAAGGGTATGACACATATATGATTCAGACAGATATAAAGATATGAAACAGCCTTGTGGTAAAAATAGGCCAGTAATCTTTCACAGCCACAGTCATGTCTCTATTTGTTCACAGTGATTACCAGATTGAGTATAGGGTCATTTTATCTAAGAACTTCTGTGTATGTTTATATCTGAGATGATCTGCTATTGGCCAAACACTTGGTTCTTCAAATTTGATTGGGCGAGAGGCATTTCCAGAGTGCTGATATAAAGTATGATATAGGCTATGAAGTAGATAACAGTTGCATTCTCTGAAAAGAGTTTGCTTGTGAACTAAAGCTGCTTATAAGTATATTCAGTTAAATATATCAAGCTGAAGGCAGTAACAGAGAGAAGAAAATATGATGTTTGTTTAGATCTATGGCTAATTAGATCATCTGAATATCTGTCCATTTTCAGGCAGATTCCGGTGAATATTTATACTCCATCTGCTTTAGACTTAATTTCATTAGTTGTAGCTTCCAGCTTCACATACAGCTTTTTTCTGATACATTTTCTCAAACCATGATAAACATTAGTGCTAATTGTGCACCTTTATTATAATTAAGCTTACAGCCTTAGCAAATGAGTTTGAAGCCATGCTATAAAAAAATTACTTAAAAGTTCAAATTAGTTCATTTTACTTTGCATTAACCATAATACCCTCTGTATCTGACCATTTCTGACCATCATTCATTTTCATTGTTTAAAAGCCAGCCCATTAATTAGGGTTTACTCTAGGCTGGCTCAAAGCAAGTCCCAACACTGATAATCCCATCTGATGCATCTAAGCTAGATAGCTCATTGATTGAGAAGCCCAGCTTTTGTACATGGGAACACAATCGACCAGACTACCAGAGCTTCAATGCAGTTAGTTGGTGAGGACAGACTGACAACAAAGGCACAATTGATGTTCTGTGGAGCTTCTACAGTGGTGTTTAATTAGCCTATGTTGAAAGACGAGTGAAAGCATGCTTTACTTGGTGAGATATTTTCACAAAAATCTCAAGTGATCTAGATTTCTTTACACTCTGCTTTTAGTTTTAGCATTGAATGCATGTCATGTTAAGATCAATCTAGTGCATTCATTTTCATTGTTTTGTTTTTTTCAGTATGTGATGTGTGGGCGTTATCTAAAACAAACCTCTGATGTAAGCCATAAACTCAATCTGTGATCTGTTCCCAGTGGAGCTTCATTGGCTCAACCATCATCACAGCTCCTCGGTTTTTCTCCTTCAAACCTAGTTAAACCAGAAGCACATCATATAAACGAAATCCCCCAATACATCAGTGTGCATAGTTATGTGTTACATTATCAAAGAAAGTGTTTCTCTGAGCCTGTATGCCATTTTAGGAGCACAGGAGCATATGGCACATTTAATTAGTGCAAGCTCATTTAATTTACAGACACACCTTGGTCTATGGGACCCAGTTTTTTGTGCTCTGGTTCTTTTGTGCTCGATAACAGGGCTTCAGTGGGGTTTTCAGACTAGTGAACCAGCTTTGTCTTTGTGATATTGCATTAATTTGAGCCACCTGAGCTAGTCTCACACTCACAGTTCCTGCTCAGTTTTTTATCTCAATGTCTGTTTAGGTCGGGAGACACTAGGAGTAAAGGTTTGATTGGTTAGCTCGGTCCAGTTTAATATGGCTGCAAAAAACAAACAAACATATTTTATGACCATTAGAAAGAATAAGTGTTTTGATTGCAATGTTTTGTCAAGCAACACACAAATCCTAAATATTTCTGTATTACAGTTGATGTTTTAGAGGTGTCATATTTTTTGAAAGACCCTTAAAAGAGCAAAATGGAACAGTCAGCGCTATCTTGCATCATTTTCCTTCAGCTCTGGAGTAATTCAGCACAGGGCAATTTTTAGGGTGCCGTAGTACTGTAGTTATCACATGACATAAGAGTTTTTAATATATTTAGGTATTTGTTGATATTGAATATGACATTCTGAAAATGGCATTTTAATTACTTCAAATTAATTTACAACATTACAATGATTTTGCTTCACGACATTGTAATGTATAATATATAAAAAAATATATAATATGCATTTTTAGATATACTATGTTAATGTTAAGAAACTGCCCTTGTTAATATTACAAATGACTTGCTTCTTGTGTCAGACCAAGGCTGCATCTCATTGCTATTTTTACTTGATCTTAGTGCTATGTTCGACATAATAGATTATTTCAGGGGCAGGCTTTAAGATGGTTTAGATCCTACCTGTTCAATCACTACAACTATGTTTATTTAAACGGGGAGTCATCTCTATTATCTCCTGTAAAGTATGGAGTGCAAGGATCTGTCCTAGGTTCTCTGCTGTTTTCAGTATACATGTTTCCTGTCTGTAATATTATTAGAAAATATGGGATTAGTTTTTTTTACTATTATACTGATGATACTCAACTATATCTCGACAAAACCAGATTAATTATCTAAATTATCTAAGCTATTAGAGTGTGTTAAAAATGTAAAAGATTGAATGACCAAACAAATTTTCTCCTATTAACTTTGGATAAGAAAGAGATATTAATTATTGGACCAAAAAACTGTACACAGAATCTTTTGGATTACAGTTTGCAACTAGACGGATGTATTGTTACTTCCTCTACAGTCAAAAATCTGGGTGTTATATTAGACAGCAAATTGTCTTTTGAAAATCATATTTCTCATGTTATGTAAAAAAAAAACGGCATTCTTCCATCTTAGAAAAACTGCCAAGCTACAATACACGTTATCTGTTTCTGATGCAGAAAAGCTAGTTTATGCATTCATGACCTCTAGACTGGACTATCCTAATGCTCTGCTAGGTGGTTGTCCTGCTTCTTCAATAAACAAGCTACAGATGTGCAAAATGCAGCTGCTAGACTCTTTTCCAGGTCAAGGAAATATGATCATATTACCCCAATTTTACAGTCTCTGCACTGGCTACCTATTAAGTACCGTATCAGTTACAAAATATTAACCTAAACCCTTAATGGGTTAGCTCCAGCATACCTTTTTTGCATTTGGTTCCCAAACTCTGGAATAGCCTTCCTTATAACGTTTGGGGTTCAGACACACTCTCTGTTTAAATCTAGATTAAAAACTCTTTGGCCAAGCATTCAAATAATGCATCTCATAATCTTGGGTTAAACAAATAAATTTTAGCTCGGTTTGAACAGCAGCTAAGCTAATTATGTCTCTGTGTGTTTCTCTGTTTCTGCCACAGGATTCACATCCCATGGTGACTAGGATTTACACAAGCTTCAGTCTGGATCCAGAACACCTGAGAAGAGATGGTGCAAACCCCTCAGAGGACCTCAGATGATGTCAACCCTGAAACAACATATACTATCAAAATTTGCTTTAAGTTTGATTGCAACATATAATAATTGATGTTAATAGTGTTCACAGTCTGATTTATTACATCTTTAATTGATTTTTCTGTAAAATCTCTGCCATATGTACATTTACTAACAGTTACCACTGATAAACTGCTATTTTGTCGAAACATATATTGTACATCTGTTTTGTAACTATTTGTATTGTGAAACGTGCTATACAAATAAACTTAAATTTAGTAAATTGATTCCAGAAAATTGAATAAATTGAATAAAAATCTCTAAGTGACAGATAACTGATATGGTATAGTGATTGTCTTAGTATCTAGATGTGTTTTACATATCACTCAATTCTTTTTAAACAATAATTTTCAAATGAAAGTATTGACTTAAGTGTTATATTGTTGTAGTGACTTTTTTGGATAATGAAAGAAGCAACAGTCCCTTACTATCTATTCAATCCTATTCTAGCCTCATACTCTAATCTTCAGATGAAAACAAATACAAACACATCTGTTATCCTTTTACATTACTTGATAGTGCTGTGAGATGGACATGCTATCTGCTTTTTTAAAGGGCATCTTTTTCCAGGAGCTCAGTAATGGATCTAAATAGATCAAGGGAAGTTTATTGGATTAACTAAGCACATATTTGGCTGAAAGCATGTGTATATGAAAGGGGTCTTAAAACAGTTATAGTTATCTTTAATGGGAAAGATTAAATGGTCCTGCCCCATTCTGACAATTTGATATAGGCAAAGTCAATGGAAAGATATGGCAAAAAAAGCAAAACACAACTGCAGGCTTCCTCCCAAGCTTTTATGTAATCAATTTGTGTGTGATTCCGTTTTGTCACTTTTTCACACAATTTGTCAGAAAGTGTTGCGAGAGGCAGGTGACCAGGCAGCTCAACTGTCTTAATTGGGAGGAACAGCTAACAGCTCCTGACTTTACTCCTAAAGTAAAATCAGGAGAGAACAAAAGAAAGACAGTTGGAGACTGACACATGAATGACAGAATCATGAGTGTAAAAAGCCATTCATTAAGCCTACATAAGGCTTGATGAAACAAAAGTGGCTGCGAAGATGCACCAACTGTTCAATGGCCCTATGTTTAATCATAAAAATGATAGAAATATTTGTTATTTTTAACCAGACAATGATAAAAAAAAATCAAATAGTTAACAGGTAATTGTAGTCTTCTGTCATGACTCAATTCAACTAACCAGCTTATTGCTTTTTATAGGAGGTTTAGGGACAGTTTCTTTTTCTTTAGTGAATATTAATATATTACAATTATAGACTGACATGAAAAAAATATTTGCATAATGGCAAGGCAGTCTCCTTGAACAAACTTGTAGAAAACAGCAGAAAAATGGCAGAAAAAGTGAATTTTTTTTTCATAATTTAATCAAATAAATCTGAAAAAGTACACTGTTCAAAGGTTTTCGGGACTGTAAGATTTTTTTAAAATGTTTTTGGAATAAATCTTTTTTGCATTAAAATTAAGGAGCCCCCCAAAAAAATATAAAGCTAAATCATGTGCACGATTTACTAATTCGTTCCCTCAATGCTAAAACGTGCAATACATTGAGGGAACAAATTAGTAAATCGTGTGCACAGTTTATTTATTTTTCTCTTGCATGTCATGTGCGGGGCTCCGTAAAAAATATAGTAAAAACATAATTGTAAAATAATATTACAATTTGCAATAACTGTTTTATATATGAGTATATTTAAATAAAATCAGCAGCCATTACCCCAGTCTTCAGTATCACATCTGAAAGACTGGAGTGTTTTATAACCTTACATAAATCTCTTTACTGTCACTTTTGATCAGTTTGATGCATCCTTGCAGAATTTATTCCTTTAAAAATATATACATTTAAAAGGTAGTGTACATATACATAAATCAACATTATAGAGCTATTTAAATGACATTTATCACATACCACCACAGAATAATACAGAATGGGTGTAATGAATGTAAAAACCATATATTTATATGGGTAGATGCAAATTCGACCGCTCAAGACATGTTGGCGTGTCCACCATCTTGGAACATGAATGTGTCATCACTCACAATTAAAATCAATGAGTTTTCCCAGATGCAACAACACTGTGGAGCGTCTGGTTGAAAAAGCTGTCGAAATTTAAATTCCCCCCAAAAAAGGAGATAAACTTTCATTGATGATATTGAGGTTTAAATGCCTGACCCACATTTCCATCATGTAGCTGTTTTCAGATGTGGAGAATCAAATATGCCAAAAGCAAGTTTGTCAGTCTCTTGTCACGCTAGACACACTTCCCTGGAGAATCAAAAGACACTGTAGCCTGTGAGCGATGGTCTTTGATCTTTCATTCAATATTTTAAATTTAGATGAACTCTTACGTTTAAATCAAGAAATTGATTAATAAAACAACAACAAAAATTGGGGGGATAAATCACATAAACATTTACATAATAGACCTTTCCAGAAACTTTGGAGCTCAGAATTTTACACCTATCCATATTGACTTAGACCATTGATTCTGAGTATTGATTAGGATCCTGCTTTCCCTCAAATATGCTGTGGAAGCACAAAGAATCAGATGTGTAAATAATATATTTCAACAATCTTTCATTCATTATTATTATTATTTTAATTAATTTATTTTCTGCCTGTGCAAGATTTTATTCAGTATTACCAGAACAATTTATTATTTGTTCCTTGTATTAAACAATTCAAATTTCCATTGATTTTAAGCAATAAAAACAGTAAAATACGCAGCAGCATTGAATGCAATGCTCAAGGGTGCAGAGCTCTAGCTTGAATATGGATTGTAGCATCAGGGCTATGTCTCCCAATGGAAGAAAGTAGCTTTAGCATTTTTGTGACAAAAAAAGCATATTCTGCAGTACTTATGTATTCTTCACATTCAACTTCTGTATATATAATGACCACTATGCTTTCATACGCAAATCATCAGTCTCTTTTTGGGTTGAAATGACTAGATAATGGCTACCCATAGGAAAGAAAAATCAAAAGTGAGATCTCTTTAACATTTAAAAACATTTCTTCAAGAGAGAAATGAGGTTACTTTAAGATCGAATGGAGATTATTGCTTGAGGCTCCTGCTTCTCAAACTCTAACAGTATCACAGTGGTCTCTTTTAAAGCTTTAGAATAGATCTGAAACAACATCACAAACTGTACTCATATATTTTTCTTTAGTTTAATAATCTGGGGGTCACATGTTTGTCTCCTGTAATCCTTAAGAAGAGATCGCAACTACTTTACAAAGTGTGCATCAAGTACTAGAAAGGCACTAAATAAGGGGGGTTATATCGAGAGAGAAAGTATGCAGGAATAAGGATAATGTTACTTTTTATAAGACAATGTTAATGTACTTAGGCACATCATTTATCGTTGGAAATAGTAATGTACCGGATGCCTTAACCAAAACTGATCTACAGAAAATGTAACCCTGGAGCTTTCTTTGCTGAAATGGACATAAATGGCTAAAAGTCTTGATTATTAATTGACTAATTTGATTATTAATACGTATTATATGGAAGAAATGTTGGAGCTCATTATGAAGCATTTGAGTTGGTGCACATTTCATCACTTCTGAAAATTAGAGGAGACAAATGTGAGAGCTCTCAAGCCTTTAGGAGCAAAATCTGAGCACATTGTGTGATGTTGTCGAGATCTCTTCTAAAGCTTTAAAGAAGACCATTGTGAGAGTGTTAGAGGTTTTTTCTCAGGAGACAAGTTTAAGAAGCAGGAGACTCAAGCAAAAGTTTCAATTCAATCTTAAGATAACCTCATTTCTGTCTAGGAGAAAGTTTTAAAATGGGCTTTTTCACTTTTTTTCCCCTTTGCTCTGGTAAGCTTCATTGCCATTTATCTATACCATTTCAATCAAAGACAATACATGCATTGTCATATTTGACGTTTTTTAAACAGTGTTTTATTGCATAGTGATTTAACAGAGGAAACCATAACGCGCTCCCGTATAGCTGAGCACTGAGAGGCTGAGCACAGACTCACTGATCAGAGGGAGAGCGTCGCCAAAAGTCACAAAACAAGTGTGTTTTTGGTTGCCAGGGCAAGACAACCCTGCACAGATTACCAAAAGAGAAACAGCATTAAGGGACCAGTGGATGGAGTTTATTTTTACAGAGCATCAACGGAGTTGTGCAAGTGTTTTTGTTTGTTCCCTGCATTTCGAAGATGCTTGTTTTAGAAACAAGGCCCAGTTTGATGCTGGATTTGCACATCGTTTATTTCTTAAGGATAATGCAGTACCAATGAAAAAGGGTCACGATCGTGTATTGGAACCGCATGCGGTGAGTAAAACTGCTTCAAACATCTCTGTGTTGTTAACTTAGCTATCCACGTGTAAGCACATCAAGTAAACAACATGCGATGTTGGCATCAAACTGCACTTTCCACATGTACAGCTTAAAAAAAAAAAAAAAAAGACGACATAAAGTGGAACTTAGTCATTTTCCAAAACCGCTAAGCAAACATATAGAGTTTCAGTACATACCACATAGAGACGCCTTGGCTGATACTGCTCTTGTTAAATTTCAGCCTCTGGATCTGTGTCACAGCTTCCAAACGCTCTCAACGCAAAAGCCTACTGGCGCTCGTGATTCTTTAGCTCCGCCCACACTTCACGCCCCCAGGCGCTCGTGTTTTTCCGGAAAAGTCAGTACAGACTATCTTTCTCTTATAAATATAATAAAAATAAAGACTCTTTGGAGTTATGAAGGATGCAGTACTACTCTATAGGTACTCGAGATTAACAGGATTAACCCCCCCCCCCCCCAGGATTAACAAGATTAACCCCTGCACCGGTGCACGCCTTTCCAGGAAACATGACGTTCAACACAGAAACCGTAGCAAAACGTTGCGCACCGTTTTGAACTTGAACATGCCCGTTTTCTACTTCCACTCCCAGAGTGATGCGGGAAGGAGACATGGAATAATTCAATTCAATTCAAGTTTATTTATATAGCACTTTTTTTTTTTACGATAAAAATCATTGCAAATCAACTTTACAGAAAATTTAGTTTTTTTACAAAAAGAAACTAATAAAGATTTCTTGACCTGCTGTCCATGAATATATATGATTCATCCATGATGTTTGGAGGAATTCAGCATTTCATCACCAATGGATCCTCTGAAGTAAATGGGTGCCATCAGAATGAGAGTCCAAACAGCTGATAAAAACATCACAATAATCCACAAGTGATTCACACATCCTTAGTCAATCAATTAATGTCTTGTTAAGTGAAAAGTATGTTCAGATATGTTCAGATTAAAAATATATATTTTCATTATATATTTATTTATTTATTTGACATTTTGGAGCTTGACAAACCCAGTTTTGATTCACATTCATTATACTGATATTATCATTATTACCTGTAGATGGGGACATTCATTATCAGATTAATGCAGAAAACTACATGTGTATATTTTTATAAACTATTCGCATTCAAGACCTCAAAGCTTAAAGCATTAATCTGTATATGCAGATTATAAGATACTATATATAAACTAGTATATGCAGAGATGTTTTCCAAAAGATCTGGCAGAGTTTTTCTTTTCCTTCATAGTGATGACCCCAACAAAATCATATTTCGCTCCAGACTTTTGTGTGTTGCATAAGTAGCCTAAATGCATTAGTGCTAAGAGAATTTCTTTTTCAGAGCTCTGTTCATAAGCAAGCCCAACAGATCTCAAGGATGTGATGCTTTTCAAAGCACCTTTCATCTCTTAAGAGTTAATGTAAAATGACAAAAAACATCACGAGATTGCTAAAAGCCACATGGGAGCTGGTGGATGCTCATGAGAGCATTTAGATGGAATAGGTCTAAAGTAGCTATGGAATACGCTTAATGACTTGTGTATGGTATGAATACAGCATAGAAAAACAACAATTTGCCAAAAATACATCAGTGAAGTTGTATTCAGGTTAATCCTGTTCTTTGAATAATTAGTACATGGCTCTATAGACTTATAGGTACATCCTGAACTTTGATAAGCTTGAGTCGCTGATGTAACATATAGTATTTAATGAGAGAAAGGGGAAAAGTTGCGTAAAAGAAGCCTGGGGAAAAAGGTGACCACTCCATGACACTGTAGATTAAAGATCTGCCAAAATGATTGTCAAGTTATTATTATATATTAGGACTTTGATTGAGAAATGAAATCACAGTTGTCGTCATTTGTTTAAAACATTATGTGAATCCTATTGACAAATACATTTTTCAATAATAGTTTTAGAAATGTATGTATGTTTATGATCAGTTGTAATATTTTAAAACTGAAAGTCTATTTAATGTGATCTTCATAAAACAAAAAGTAAAGACCGTGTTAGATCAACTCATGGGACATAAAAGTGGCTGAAACCGAAGAAACACTTAGAAACAGACTGTGAACTCAACCGGAGAAGCCAAATTGGATAAGCTAAAAATGTATTACAAGAACGACAAAAAGAGAAAATAACAGGGAGGCACCTTGAAATACAGAAAATTGGTCTCTGAAACTCAGTTACTATGCAGATGTCAAAAATCTCATATCCATAAATAAAATTAGTC
Source organism: Carassius auratus (assembly GCF_003368295.1). Classification (NCBI taxonomy): domain Eukaryota; kingdom Metazoa; phylum Chordata; class Actinopteri; order Cypriniformes; family Cyprinidae; genus Carassius; species Carassius auratus. The sequence continues at coordinate 6,616,361 of NC_039285.1, forward strand.
AAATACGTCTGTACATTACTATACCTTTGGGTTTCACATGTATCCATGAATCTTCTTGTTGTATTACTGTTGGAGGCAATAGAGAGAATCTTGCTAACAAGATTTGGCCTTTTATATTTATTTCAGATCAGTCCTTGGATCATGTATTCAGACAAACTAAAGTATCAGGTCCTTTGGAGTATCCATTTGGCAAACTAAAATTACAGTGACCCCAAAGATTCCTCCAAGGCTAGAAAACAAAGAAATGTATATTACACCATACTGTTGTGAATGGATTGTAACAAGTTACAACAGCTGTCACTTGGGTGGTACACTTTTGTTCTAATATGTACACTTTAAGTATAAATATGTACCAAGGTACCGCCATAGTGACAGCTATTGTACCTTTATTTCTAATATATAATGTATATATATTTATATATCAGTAACGTGTAATATGCACATAACAATATAAATACAGACACATTAGCATATTTATGTTAAGACACACTTAAACATAATTTCCTTTTGGTTTGACCAATGTAGAAATGTCCACACTAACATTCTAACCTAGACTTTATATTATACACGAGTAATTTCAAGTAATGGACTCGATTGGATAATTTTTTCCAGACATAATATCAGTAAAGGTTTTTGTTCTCACCTTATCGTTACAATGTTTACAACCCCCAAACCTAAAATTACCTGTTGACAACAAAGCCGTGTTTTATTCTGAAGGGCAGGAAGATAACTACGTACCACCTTATTTCTTATCCACTATTTCTTCTGGAAAAACTTTCCTAGGAGTGCGGTCACTTGAGCTGGCTATGTGGCATATTCTCAATCAGCCAAGGTGGATGAAAACTGTTAGCTCTAAGAATGGTGTTTCCGTTTAATTTCTTAAAAATCAAAGTGTGTAACACAGCATTAAAATTAATTATTTTTAGATCAAGGATATTCATTTCGGACCCTGAGTACTCCAGGCTCAATTTCAAATTATGATTTATGCCATTGATATATTCATGAAACGTGTAATTCAGACTCTGAACCACAACGTCCTCAAGTCCTTCTGTATGATCAATGTTAGTGTACAAAGATTGAACATCTATTGTTACCATCAGCAGTTCCCCTACATTTTTATGTCATTAATATTATTACGCACATGAGCACTGTCTTGAAGATAAGAAGGTTTAATATATATATATAAAAAAGTCAACATACTGTTATGCCAGTTCTTTCAATGAAGCATTTCCACTGATTATGGGCCAACCTGGTGGAGTCTCTAAATTCTTGTGTATCTTTGGCAACATATAAAATGATGGAATATGAGGGTCTTTGCAGAGTAGAAAATCATATTCCTTCTGGGACATCCAATTGTTGTCCTTAGCAAGATTGACATCATTACAAACATGCTGTTTTTTTGTTGTTGTTTTTTCACTTCACAAGAAGTTAATTGATGGGCTGGAGTCATGTGGATTACTTGTGGATTATTTAGAAGTTTTTATCAGCTGTTGTGACGGCACCCATTCACTGGAGAGGATCTACTGGTGAGCAAGTGATGAAATTAAACATTTCTCCCAATTCGAAACAAACTCATCTCCATCTTGAATGGCCATAGGGTGTGTAAATTAGGACAGGAAAAAGCCATTTAATTTCTCACACTGTTATACTGTCATTGTTAGCAGAGGATGTTCCTTTAAATGAGGAAAAATGACCTTCTTCTAGTTTCTCACATTAACATTGTAATTATTTGCATTGTAAACAGTTACGCTGCCATCTCATTATGGTTCTAAATTATTAGAAGTTAAGAACAAACAAGGCAGCAACATAAAATTGATAATCTCCTTTCTTCGGGGCAATTAAACATATCACTCTACGACAGCCATGCTCCGATCAGAAAACATGACATGTATTTTCTAGATCAAAGCCAAGCAAACTCTTTGATTGTTTCTTGTGCTGTTGGTTGAAAAGAGAAATTATAAAAAAAAAAATCACTTCCCTATTGTCTGTTGTTTTAGACTACTTTAATCAAAGAGCAGACATGTAAATAAATTATGTTTTCCTCAATTTCATGTGTAGTGTTTCGCAGGCCCACTGTAACTGATTCAAGACTATGATGCATCTCGGTGGAATGGGTGGATGTGTATGTCGACAGAGCTTGTATGTCTTGTGAGTCTGATGCTAAACATGGCTGACAATGTGATAAATCCTTTAACAGTCTCTTTCACAAGAGGCAACTCACATATAAATCATATATCATTGTTATTGAAGTATGTATTTTGATATTTTGTCAATTATGGTGCATGTTTTATATATTTGTTGTTGTTTTGTCTATATCTCTCAGCGCAGATCTTTTGCATCAAAAGTTTTTATCTTAAAAAAGAATTTGATTAAATACCTTTCAAAGCCTAAAGGATTTAAACTTCCAATCTGTCTGTCAAAGTGTGACAATGGGAAGAAAGCAAGCTTTTATACATTAAGACATGGGTATTAAAGCTAAAGAACAGAGTGAAATGCCAGTGATGAATTATGCAGAGGTTTTTACAAGCAACAAGAATTGTTTTATTCTGATTTTGTTTGTCTGGTGATCTGATAAGCAAGGTTTCTTTGAGGAACCTGTTTTCTTTTTTTATTCTTATTCAAAACTTAAAACTATTGAAAAACTTTTTTGTTTACTTAAATACAACTGAATTAAAATAAACATTTAAATAATAGAAGAAGAAGAATACACAAACTAAATGAAAATTCAAAATGTTGATTTGGCAACTACCCAAAATAAAATAAGTATTCACGTATTGTACAAGAACCACTAAAACTAGAACAAAACAAATTTAAACTAAAATAAAATAAAATCGAATTCAAAATATTAATAAAAGCTACCTAAATGTTAAATAGAAATATTGAATATAATATTTAAAGAATATTATTTAATTTAGGAAGAAATACTATTTAAAAAGTTTATAATACTAAAAAAACACTGTAACATGGAAAATTATTCTCCTAATTTATGATAATTTATTTTTTAACAACATCTCACTATTACGGCGTCACAAATTCAGGCATAGAAATAATTAATGCACCTCTCAAGGGAAATGTGGATGCTTGTAGATGTACCTGGGGGCTGTTCCATAAAAGCAGCTTAGAAAAGCGGGGATTAAAATCCAAAACCTGACTTGAATGAGCCGAGCTAAACATCCGCGCTTAAATTGGTTCCATAACAGTAAGTTGAGGATCATGTGATTTTACTAATTTGAGTCAGGTTTAAATAGTCTAGATAATTGCGCGTGCACGCCATTGTTTAAAAGTCCTGAAAAGTCGAGCATGGGTCAATCGATTTACTGTGGGCTACCATGGCAACAAAAGGAAAAGATAGAGCAGCGATGTTCACGGCAACGGAACAGCGTTTGCTATTGGAAACATATGAAGAATTTAAAGATGTCATCACCAAAAAAGGCAATACAGCGGCAATAAATAAAGCAAGAGAGAAAGGTTGGCAGGAAATTGCTGATCGTCTCAATGCGTAAGTAGCGGTGTAAGTTATTTAAAATAATTTATCAACATTGAATGTGTGTCACAATACATTGCAAAGTTTGTGTGTGAATAACAGTAACGTTAATTGCTTTCACGCAGCAGCAACTTAAGTGAAGGAAAAAGAACCTGGCAGCAGGTGAAAATAAAATATAAAAATATAGTTCAGAATGGTAAGTAAATCTAATGGGATGTATAGATGTAATCAATGTCAGCTTGAAGTTACAACTATTCAGGGTTTTTTTTTATGTATTTTTTTTTAATTGCAGCGACCAAAAAGAAGACTGAGGTTGCTGGCACTGGGGGAGGGCCACCACCAGCCAGCTTCACTCCTGCAGAGGAGCTGGCTTTGGAAATTAATAAAGGGAGGCCCGTCCTTGAGGGAATAGAGGGGGGGACATCATCTAAAATGATATCACGTAGTATAAGGAGTGAGTATATAAAAGGTGTGTGTGTGTTTTATTAGCATTATTCCTTCCTGACTAACTGATTTCCTCCTTCCTTAAGCATTGTAAACCTAAGTACATCATAGCAGTAATGTCACGTAGAAGTACTTGTGCTACTGTAATGGTGCATTTTGGTAAAAAAAATATATATTTTTTCTATCAAGATTCTGTATGCTGTATGGATCCACCAGACATCATGTTGCCTGTGAGTATGAGACCTTTTAAAAAGACATGTAAGCTAATGATTTTAACTGAGTTTAATCAGTGGTCACAGGGAGAAGTGATGGGAGTTGAGGAGGATGAGGAGACTGTGTCTGTATGTTCAAGGAGGCCTGAGGTAGTCACAGGTTCCATGTGATACTTTATTGAATATAAAAAAAGTGTACTTGTGTGATAAAATGATCATAATGTGTTTTCAGGATGCTGACACTGTTCTAGAGCCCTCTCAGTCTGGGACCACATGTGACAAAGTGAGTATTAAGAAATGAAAACAATGTGACAAGAGTATTCAATGAAATAACTTAAATCTATGTTGCTACAGAACCCAGAAAACATAAAAGGAGTGTATAAACGCTACCTCCTTAAACAAATGGAAGCGATTGATATCGACATCCAGTATAAAAAACTGAAGATGAGGAAGTTGGAGTTGGAAATTCAACAGCTACAGAAAAATGCAAGTAGAACTACCATTTTTAAAAAAGGAAAAGGAAAAAAAAAAAAGACCTTTTTGATCACTTTCCACAACATTTATTTGTGTGTTTTCACCCCTAACAGGCAGATTCACTCTGAATAAAGACAAATCACATTATATACTTTGACTTCTGTGTGTTTGTTCAACTAAGGAGAAAGTTGAGGGGCCAGTGGAACATTTTAAAGGCTACACATGGTTTAGATCATATTAAGCAAAATAATTATTTGCATATGTGTCTCGTATAAGTCTGCCTGTTTCGTTTTCTTCCAATACTGCCTCATTGCCCCAGTCTTCCTCTTCAGCAATCCTTGGTTGCCTCTCTCTCCTCAGACAAGCAATGTCATGGAGCACTACACAAGCAACTACAATGTCACATGCCCTAGGTGGAGTCACTCTGAGGTGCTTCAGGCACTGAAACCTTGACTTTATCAGCCCAAATGCCATCTCTATACGACCTCTTGTGCGTGCATGGGCAATGTTGTAGTGGTCCTGTGCCTCTGTCTGGGGCTCCTGATAGGGAGTCAAGAGGTAAGGCAGGCATGGGTATCCCTTGTCTCCCAGCAAAACTCCTGAGAATTCTCCTGCATAGACAGAATGAATATATAGATATATAATGTTTTTTTTTTTCTTTTTATAAGACTTTTTGCAATTTTAAGTGATTACTAGCATACCTCTTGCTAGTTGCTGGTAGAGAGATGAGGCTCTAAAGATTCTGGAGTCATGCACAGAGCCTGGCCATTTGGCCTCTACATTTGTGATGATGCAATCTGCATCACTAATCATCTAAAATAAATTTAAACCTGTAGGTCACTACATTTTAATTGCAATGAACTAAACACTGGTGCCCAGCTTACTACAGAACACTCAGTGCTAGAGCATAGCCTTCAATATCATCTCAGTGGGACAGTACCTGTACATTGATGCTGTGTACTGATTTCCTATTCACAAAGTCCGCTTCATGTGGACCAGACGGACACTTAATACGCACATGGGTGCAGTCCAATGCACCGATAACATTTGGGAAACCTAGGAAAATTATTTTTTTAAATTTTCCCATGTAAAATCAACAGTCAAGAAATATTTCCATGTTTTATAGTTATTTGAACTTACCAGCTATTCCATAAAAGGTATGTTTAATGGTACGAATAGCTTTGTGGCCAGGGAATGTGATGAACACATTGAGTAGTCTTTTTAAAGAAAGGTACACAGTTCGTACAGAGCGGCAAACTGATGCTTTGCTGATATTCTCTGCATCTCCAACTGTGTACAAAAATGTTCCACTGGCAAAAAAGCGAAGTGCAATGCACACCATCTGTGGGACTGTGAGCGCTCTGTTGCGGTGTGTATTATTTGCAATGTATGGGCTTAGTAATCTACAAATATACGCAATCCCATCTCTTGAGAACCTATATCGCTCATACAGGTAGCTGTCATTAAAAGCCAATGGGTCTGACCTGTCTCTGAAAGTTCTCTCTCTTTGAAATGCCCTCCGCAAGACTATAGCTCCCTCATCCACCACCTCTTCTATGAAAGGACATGCCATGATTAAGTTTGGAGACGAGTTCAGCTCCCTATTTATATACTTTTAATTAATTACCAAACTCATTAACCAAACTCACCAATTAAACACACAAGTTTTGAACATTTCTTAGTGTATTTATACCTTATAATTTCTTACATTTATTAGTAAAGTACATTTCCTTATTTATTTATATTTTAAAAAAAAATATTAATAGTGGTTAAGTAAAATAAAATGACATCGAAATACCAGCAGGTGAGTATAAATGGTATGCTCGTTAAGTCTGAACTCAGACTTAGCCTGACAGTTAGCCTGCCCCGGACCAGGTTAATTTGCCAGCATAAGTTGCCGGGGGAACTGAGTTTGAACTTTTTTAAGTTTGATTTATGAAACCGAATCTACCAAAAATAAGCCTGACTAACCGAAATAAGCCTGGCTTATACTCTAATCTTGGTTTATGGAACAGCCCCCTGGTCTCCTTTTTTTTTGCCCTCCTATACCAGACTAAACTAAAGAAACCATAGAACTTGGCCAGGCACACATAGCTTGGAAAAAGTAGCAATTTACTGTCTAATTTAATGCTGTTGTTATGTATGCACACTATCCTGTGTGGGAGTGTGCTTCCCTGTGTGTGTGTGTGCTATTATTGTTAAAAATCAATAAACGTAAAAAAAAAAAAAACTAAGCAAATTCAGGCATAAGAAGCAAAAGTCCCTCATCTAAAGGTGGATTATAGCATGTATTTGTCTAATGGGAATGATACAGGAAAAAGCAACATTCATTCTCTTCTCACATACATTTTTAATTAGCCTACAAGTTTTTATAAGTAACAAAAAACACACAGTATTCTGAACTGTGCATTTTTTTTAGCCAAAGCATATATAATAGTTTTTTAAAACAGTCAGCGTGTTTTATTTATTTATTTAAAGTACAGAAAGCACTTACACCACCTCCTGTAAAAACTCAAACACTTATATTTGGTTTTTGAAGTGTAAAGCCCCTTCAGTTCATGGTGAGTTACATATAGGCTCACTATTGATTTGCCTGAATCATGGAGGATTGTAAGTGGATGTGGGGAAAAAGAAAATAAAAATTGGGACCTGAATGTCTCATTCTTTCCCTCTGCACACTGTCACCATTGATTCACACTTGCCGGCTCAAGCTCACGGCTCTTTTTTGGACATGGCCCTATATTTTTTAAGACTATAGCAACAAATAGCTACAAGGCCTTCTCTGAATCTGGGTGCATCGGATTTCCCTTTAACCTTCGTTGCCCTAGCTAGACAAGCTCTAAAATCTTTCATCAACACTGACATGCATATGTACAGCCTACGAATAAGTAAAAACATACACTATGTATCCTTCACAGGGTATTCATAACTCAGTTAAGAAGAATGAGCACCGTCTACCATTCCAGTATCAAAAGGCTAAAGTCAATGATTGTGGCTCCTCCAGAGTGAGTTTCACTGTCTACTTTTGATTTAAAGTGTTTACTGAAAGAGAAGCTGCAGGAGTGTGAGGAATTAATTTGTTCCAGGAGGTGACAGAGTGGGGAAGACCCCTGTCGCCTCATTCCCTAAGCATTAGACACTGACATCCAGCATGACCTTGGGACTGGAACTTGATTGCAAGTGTTTTTTCACCACTGACAGGCTTTACCGCCACCTCTCCCTGTAAGGTACAGACACCCATATAAGGAAAAATCACTTTTCCTGCACAAAAGGGACATATTGTGCTCTAAATTGTTTTATTCGATTTTTCTTTTTTTTTTTTTTTTCAACTGATGCATTGGTTAAGGTTTACTCTGTAGACAAAACCCTTTAGGAAGGCCATGGATCTGTCCATTGTTCATATACTCCACGGCCACAAAAATAAATACCCCACATTGTTTAATCAATAGGTTTGTTTATATTAGCTACATCCATTACTAATAGGTTAGACAAACATTTTAAGTAAAGTGGGGCCTTTTCTGTTCCAGCATTACAATTGGCCATGTGCACAAAGCCAAGCAGGTCCGTAAAACAATAGAGGACCCCTTCCTCAACTCTTTATCCTGCTTTAAACATCAACAGCCAAATTGACAAAAAATAAACGACTGAATGAATTAATGACTTGACTGGCTGACATTTAATGCAAAAAAAAAAAAAATCTGGGTACCAATTTCTAATCAAATGAGGCAGTGGATGCCATGGGGCAATGGCACAGTCAATAATCTAGTGGTATTTAACTTCATACACAGGATAAATCAGAACAGTAACTACAAACTGGACTAGATTACACTAAGAATTAAATGATGAAAGTGTAACAATAACGATAACTTTACAAGTATCCACACCAGCAGACAAGAATGTTTATTCTAAGAGCACTTCAGTTATGGTCTGTGAGCATAATTTCAGTGCATGCCTTAAAGTAGGAAGGATTTTGATTAGCTATCAGTGTCAGCTTATAAAGCTGGGGAAGTTGTGGCCTAGTGGTTAGAGAGTTTGACACCTAACCCTTGTGAGTTGTGGGTTTGAATCTCGGGCCGACAATACCACGATTTAGGTGCCCTTGAGCAAGGCACTGAACCCCCAACTGCTCCCTGGGCGCCGCAGCATAAATGGCTGCCCACTGCTCCGGATGTGTGTGTGTGTGTGTGTGTTCACTGCTGAGTGTGTGCACTTCGGATGGGTTAAATGCAGAGCACGGATTCTGAGTATGGGTCACCATACTTGGCTGAATGTCACCTTCACTTCAGCTGCTATATTAGTATTTTAATTATCTTTTTGCATTTTTATTTACCATTATAGTTTTTATTAATACTAATATTATTATTTAGAATGAGCTTTTTTCATATAGTAGTACATCTAATATATTTCGGTTTAGATTTTTTTTCTTTTTAATCCTTCTTGGTGTGACTGGACCTTAAATTTCATTTGGCCATTTTGTGCATTTTGTTCAAATTCAGCTACTGTACTTTCCACAAGAGTTAGAATTGGAAGCAACTGTGGTGTCTCTTTATTCAGGTCCTTGGAATTCACATTAATGCACTGAAATATGGATTGTCTCAAATCAAAAAAACAACACCACATTAATATATATATATATATATATATATATATATATATATATATATATATATATATATATATATATATATATATATATATTTGATAACTATCTATCTAAAAATAGCATAAAGTATACTGCATATTAACATTAACAAAACAAAAACAGTCTGCAAATGATTTTTCCAATCTTAATCTTTGGTAAACGGAACACAAATATTTGACAGAAGAAAATACTATATTACACTTTTCCACTTAATGTGGTTCTTTGTTGGCCCATAAAACAAAACAAATTCACATTAAATATTTAAAAGAGCAAACGGGATAAAGAAGCAAAAGCACAGATAGAATGACTTACAGAAAAGAAAATGTAATTGGGTATTGCAATACAGCTATTGTCATCAAAACAGAAAGACTTGCATTTTGATGGAGATAATCATGCATGTTTCCCTAAAACAAACAAACAGAAAAAAAAAACGAACGCAGTTCTATCAGCATTCAGATTTGTGGCTCACAATTGTAATTTTGGAGTTGTTTGGTGAATTCTAAACACACCAGCCCTTAATGTGTGAGTTTATATGTGTGGGATTGTGCTTTCTCTGTTTTTCAGGGAGACACAGAGAGTGATCGCTAGAGTTCAGCATGGACCAAAGAGGCTCAAAGTAAGTAATCTCACAAACAATCAATCGGATGGAGCACCACAGTCTGAGATCTCCCCCCACAGCACCTAAAGGGACACTTGATTGATCTTCATCCCTACAACTGGCTTGGAGCAATTCAACTGTAAGGTCTATTTAAAGCATGTGATTCTTTGTGTGTACAGTGAGGCACAAGTGTGTGCCTTTGTGTGCTCAGTAAAGCATTAACGGAACATTTAGAGGTCCACGTATCCAACTCTAGTCAGATATTTAATACTTCATACATAAACAATTCAACTTAATGTCGTATTCCAATAGAACACGAAAACAAAGGTTCTTGCGTGGAGGACCCAGCTTGCGAATGTCGTCTTGTTGGTCCGGTCAGGCACACGGATATGGTCCAAATATGCTGTTAACACAAGCAGGATCTCCACAATCAACTCACTCTGGAGTCTAAGAAGACATGATGCAGACGCCTCTGACAAAAGTACCTTCGAGTCACGTGATTCAATCAGACTTATCCTTCTTCTTGCCTCCGCCAATGGGAACTTTACTGGCGACAGCGGAGCCGACGGCGGTCACACCACCAGCCACGGCAGACACACTGCCCTTCACGAGCCCTACTCCCATTGCTGGAACAGCTGCAACTGAGCTTACAGCGGTTTTTGTGAGATCCAGGCTTTTCCCTCCGACCCAGGCGACTCCACCCACTGTGGCCCCAACGGCTCCCTTTGTGACACTGAACAGACCACCGGCCACCCTGGAGAATATGCCAGGCTGGGGTTGAGGATGATCTTTGCTGGTATCTACAGGTTATAAAATGAAATGTTAATATTGCAAATATTAAACCGATAAGATAATGGTGCAGCTGTCTAAAATGAAATAAAATTCTAATAAAAGGTGAAAAACTATACAATTAAAAACACTAGCCATATTTTTATTAAAAGTAATTATTCAATGGATTAGCTTCATAGTTCATTTAAAGCATTCACTTACAATTAAAACTAAATAAAAACAAATGTATAAAGTGAAGAACTCATATTTTAGTAATTATTATTTCATTTAATTTTATAAGTCAATTAAAGATTTTGCTTTAATTAGATTAAAATAAAACCGTATTAGGTCAAGAACTCTGTCTGTACAATTAAAAATACTAACCACTTTTTAAAAGTAATTATTAATTAGAATAATTAATAATCCTGCTTCAATTGAAGTGTTCACTTTCAGTTAATAAAATAAAAAAAAATATATTAGGCAAAGACCTTCCAACAATTAAAAATACTAGCCACATTTAATTGTTAATTAATAATTAAAATGAATTACGATTTAATTTGATGTTATACTTTAAAGGCTTTACTTTCAATGAGCAGAACAGAGTATCTGACAAAAGAATTGCAAATGAGCTACTCCATTTAATTTATTTCTGGATATAACTATTGTGGATATTTTTCATAATTTACCTTTTTTTTTGTTTGTTTGTTTTTTGTATCATTTTATTAATTAAAATTCAAAATGACAGTATTGAGTGAAATTTTTATCTTGAAAAGTGTGCTTTTGCATTTAGCTTTAAAATAACTGCCACTTGATTAGAATTGTTATCATCTACATTGGTGCCAGTCATACATTTTTTAAGTGTCTTAAACACTTTTTGAGGAACAATTTTACAACCAATATCTACTAATATAACCACATTTACAATTTTATAGCCAAATCTAGTAAGTTGGATAATTAAGAGTGGGAAATAAGTAGGGCAATGGCCTAGTGTCAGTCTTGGATTGTGCAAGAGCACCACTTTGTGGCACAAACCGTTATCATTCTCTTGCATGAAGATGTACCAATGACAGCTGTATAAAATTATTCATTTGGCATGACTGAACTAAAATAAAAAGCTTGATTGTTGTAAAAAGGAATAACTGTTGCAAGTCACTTTCACAATGAAATGTCAGCATTAATTGCAGTACCTGCTGGGGGCTCATCCTTCAAGTATTCAGGCAACTCATCCCGTTGCTGATTGTTTTCACTCATTTCAACTCTACATAAAAAAATACAAACAATACATGGCAGTTAGAATACCTTTCTTGGTTTTTCACAGAAGAATTTTTAAGAATTTGGGAAGGAGACGACACATAAAAGAAGGGGAAAGACTGGGACTAAAAATGGGCTTTAACCCAACAAGCACTGATAGAACAAGGCAGACCGGTTTACTCTGTAAACAAAAAGAAACCTGCAACACCCTGCCAACATTGCGAACAGGTAGACTGGACTATTTAAGGACAAATCAAATTATTACATATCAGACCTTCCATACCAAAGTTCATAAATTTGAAGCAATAATTTGGACAAAATGACTATTACACTTAAATTATAAATCTTTATTTGAGTGGAATTAAGAAATAATTAAATATTAACGCACAGCAGATGCAATATGAAATGCTGTGATGCAATATTTCAATTTAATCATTTATTATCCTTTAGTCATACCTAAAGGGACATTTACTAAGGACAATAAAGATAAACAGTTACACGTAAGCAATCATTGAGTGCAACGAATCAGGGTTTTGAATCAACTTTATGACGTAACAAACAAGTGCATCATTAATATCAAGTTTTTCTAAAGCGAACTTTGGTAAAGGGTGGTCAGATTCATATCATTGAATCGACTCTTTAGCATTTTAAAGATCCGGTTCAAAAGAAGAAGAAGAAAAAAAACGACTTAAATACATTTATTTAATGAACTATTACGTGTAAAACTAAAATAAACATTTCCAGTGTGTGTATTTGTAATATTTCTACTAATACTATTTCACACATGTTAAAGACGGTTGAGGGGAATCGTTAACTTGAGGACGACTCGAGAATCGATTAATCCGAATTTGTGAACGGTTTTAAACGATTCATTAAAACGACTCAAACGAATGATTCAATTGTGAATCGAACATCGTTATAAACCTTAGCTGTTTTTGAATCTGACGTGGCACTTTTGTGAAAAGTATTTTCTTTCCATAGCAATATATAATAATTATCTGCACTTAAATTAATTGCATTTTATAGGCCTACTATATTTAAGCGTTAGGTGAGAAAGTCATAATTATAAATAGCCTAGTCATTTTTTGTAACGTTAGTCACCTTTACGAAATAAACAAGTTAACCAAGCGGATAAAACTTCGACTTGGGAAACTGTAATTTGCCAGAAGCAGATCCAGCTTTGAAGACATTTATAAGAAAACAGGACAGCAGCTCATCAAACGACAGTTACAGTTACATGACGTTAGCTTAGAGATGCTTAGACAATCCAGCCATTGTCTCAATAAAGCTCTATTCATCCCATAATATAACTTATATAATAAATCAACAACTCCCCGGAAAACATGCAAGAGGAAAACGTTGCCAGCTGTCTTGTATATTGGCTACTTACTGTGTTACAAGTTTGCTTCTCTAAACTCCTGCAGATCAAGTTGGAAACTTCTGTCTCCACCCCTTGTTTCAAATGAAAAATGTGCTGCTCCCTTCGGCGATTTTAGAAAGACACGCTAAAATGACGCTGGATCTGCGACTTGAGGAGACTTTTCTTTAAAAGACCTACGGTATCTTTTCATAATGTGTACGTGGCGCCCTTGCTGTTTTTAACCACGTACCAATGTAGCCACATAGAAGAGGAAGTGACGTTTCTGGTTACCCCTCTGTGTGAAATGACTTCACTATACTCTGCCTGTGTGTGGAGTATGATAAAAGGAGTATTTGTGCTCGATCCACCTGAGTTCTTTGATTTTTTTTATCGACTGGGACCTGATAATGGATATGGCAGCACAGATCAAGTGCAAAGCAATTTTCACTTGATAACTAAACATGACTTCAGTGCCTTTTAAAATATACTGTAAGAAATGTCAGTAAAAATAGAGCCCAATGTAGGCTACTGTGTTAATAAGGAATTGTCCCTATTGATTTTCCCTGTGTGTTTTATGCGAATCTCGATATAAGCATTGCATTGTGTTGTATTTTAGGGTTTAAAAAAATGCACTTTACGAATAATGTCCTGGAAGAATATTACAGCAGCTTATAACAGTCGATTTTTTTTTCTATGTGTAGGTGATCCATAAAGCATTAAATGATTGTTAGCAAAATGGTTGTGTGCAATTATGAGTTTGAACGTGGTGCAGAATTGTAGGCTAATTTCTATTTACATTTTGGGGGAAATTGAATGAAATTCAAAGAAATCAATATCACTGCTTTAAAATGTAGTTTTCAAATAATTAATTTTATTTCCAGTTACCCATACACTATACACGTTTATTTTTGTTATCATACACACAACATGGTATTTCTGAAAATATTATGACATTAATAATTCATCACAACACAATTAATCACAACAGTGAAATATTTCAATATATTTTTCTTATTGTCCAAGACAACACTGTGTAACTATAAATTGTGTAAATGACTGCGTATTCCTACATGGTCGATCTCTATGCTAATACAATAATTTCATATTAATATTTAATGTCTATATATTTAAGTAGCTTTGTAAAAAGTGGGATAATGTACATATATAATGAGCTGTTCATTATTTTGAAATTAACACCTTCAGCATGATAGATGATGGATGATGACTTTGTCATGGATGCATTTCCACTGTCATTCATTTTTAATAGGTTAAGTCCTTAACATTTTCTTACTTAATAATCAATATTTGAAATTCCACATTTGTATATTTATGTTGTAAAAAAACACATGCTCTAATTTACCCAAAAGTCTTAAGTATGAACCTACTGGATTGTCGGTTGTTGTAACTCCTCTGTTGTGCGACTGTGTTGAATTTCTTGATTTGCTGTTCTGTAAATTCCACTTCATCCTGTGACATGTGGCCAGTTTACTCATTAAATGAAATCAATACTTAAATCTGAAATTTGCCCCACTGTGTAAAGCAAAAGCTGTTATATGTTTTACACAGGGATCCTGCCCTGTACTCTTCAATATAGAGACTTTAACTGTGTTTAGGCCTAGTTAGTACATTACAGTAACTCCAGTAAACTGTGGATTGTATGTGAAGAGGTGTTTTAATTATTAATACAAATTAAGCTATAGCATATTGGCTGTTAATCTGCAGCAGCTGTAACAGGGGTGTTTCCCGCTCTTATTACTTTTATGTTCTGTTTACTCAATGCTCGTAACCTTTGAAAAGCTTTTTCCAAGTTATTAACCAATATCAGAATATGGTTTTGATGCGAGGTCATGTATTTAATGCAGTGTTTTATCATTGGCAGATCTGTAGCCAGATAATAAAATATAATATTTACTTGCAACTCATCACTTAATGTATGAATGTGCAGATTATTGTGTAAAAAAGGGACATGGGGTTATTATTACGATATAAAGAACACGCCTTGGAGCGATGATCTGCTTATGTAGTAATGCACCATGTTATTATTATTATTCACTTATTTATTTAGATTGAAAACACATCAGACTTTAAGGCTTATGCTTATGGGATTCACTTGACTTTACATTAGCAATTAGGTATTTCGTCCCCCAACACATTCCAAATGTTTAAATCACAAGTATTTAATAAATTGGGGTCATAAAACTTGGTTCCAATATTATACCCTTTTCCCTCATTCACTGTACTTAGGCAAATGGGTGGCAGCATTTAATAACACTGCCTACACAGTGTGCTGATAGTTATTGGTATTAGTTTGTGACATATTTACTGCACTGCAATATAAATTTAATTGAATGTGGTGAAAAAAAATACACATTTAGACATTGCATAAAAGATTTGCATGAGTCTGTTTTTGTATGACTTATTAAAAAGAACGGCCCAAAGTTATGGGTTTGAATCAATCAGTCTATGAATGAACTATTGAATCATAGGGATAACTGTAACTTTTGCTGATGTTTTAATGATAGTAAAAAAAAGAAACATGCTATATGTAGACTAGTTTTCAAACATTTGGGGCTGGTAAGATTTTTAAATGTTTTTTAAAAAAGTATTTTATGGCTTCTAACCATGTCATTTTCTTTTCCTTTAATGGCAATGAAATTTTAGCAGCCATATATTTCTCCTATCACATGATCATTTTATCTTATATGCTAATTTGGTGCTATGATCACATCTATGGTAACAATGATGAAAACTTTTGTGCTTATTAATATTTTTTCTCAAGTAGATTTTTTGATTAATAGAAAGTGTAAAATATTTTATGAATTGGTTTCCTTGTCTTTTACAGCTATGACCAAAAGGGGGCGCTAAAACACAGGCCCTTATCCATGAGGTGGAGAAACTGCTCTTTGGATGAGGTCCACATTAACTCATGTAACTGTAACTGTGTGTCCTCATCATCTATAGGGGGCAGCAGACATCAAAAACTAGCTGTATACAATACAAGAGTGTATTATTTCCCTTTCATGTATAGTTTTATAGCTGCTTCTGAACAAACAGCTGAACTAATTAAGCTCAATTTGTCAGCAGTGAGAGGTCAGAGATGTGAGACTCTGTGCTGTCTTACGATGTCTGACAGCCAGCTCATTCCTGCCCTGACTGCCGTTGCTAGCCTCTTCTCCATGGTTTCAGTCACACCATGCTCATGTTGGTTTTTGCCTCCTCTTTGGCGTGAAGCCCCTGTGTCTATGATCAGTGAAGTGAAGAATTGTTTATATTTAATATTATTATATTTTTAATATTTTACAATAATTATTTACACAAATGATTTAATATTAAAGCATTTAAATGAAGAGTTTTCTGAATTCAACAAAATACTTTGTCAAGTTTGTCCAATTTTGCTCATTTGGAGGGAAAAGCAACTAGTGTTGAATCATTACAATATTTATTATTGCTCAGAACATTAAAACAAGAAGAGCAATGCAAAGTGAGACCAATGCTCTGAGCAATATCACTATCACAAACTAAGAGGGATGTTTCTTTTTTGTGTTTAAACATCCATCCTTTGAAATTAATGTTTCATGAGTGCCTCCTGAAATTCACCCTTTCTAGAGCTTGCTGTTTATTTGTTAAAAAAAAAAAAAATATATATATATATATATATATATATATATATATATAAGTTTTCATGCATTTAGAGTCCCTGATTGTGACTGAACAGAGAAACACTTTGTAATGTAGACTTCTCCATGCTGTTAGTGCGAGTCTTAATAAGCTCAGCTGTGAAATATTGGATGTGCGCAGCAGTGTGTCTGTGGTTAGCAGGGAGACAAAAGCAGTGACCTCCCATCCCCTGTAGTTTTTAATAGTTCTGTGGGAGTAGACAATACGGCAGTGGAGGTGAGGGGGGATCTCATAAGGACCAGCCTTGATGTGCTTAAAAAGATTAAACCAACAACAAATGCCTAATTCAGTTTCATCTGCAGCTCGTTTGTCTGTTAAGACACCGGTGAGTTGAAATGAGTTCTAGACGCTTATTGTTTTGGTTTGCAGGTTGCCAGATTTTGTTCACACCATCTGCATCCTACAGACTCTGGTAGTTGTGTTATCACTTCACACACTGACCCATTATCACATTTGTATGCTGTGACGCAGGCCTTGTTTTATTGTATGTATCTCTTTGTATCCACTCCTCTCACCTTTTATTATCTTTCCCTCCTTTTCTGTCTCAGTTGTTGTCCGTCATTCATCCTTAGAAGACGTCAAAGGCTTGAGAAATGGCCTCTCTTGGCTCCAGGCATCTTCCTCACCTCTTGCTTCCCACAAACTCTTTATTGGATTCTACCTCTGCATCATCTATCTCTATTCACTCTCCCTTTTTTAGGTCTAAATGGCCTCCTCCTTTCTCCTCCAGCTGGGTTTGTTGACACACAGTCAATCCTGGACACTTTCAGCCCAACACCCCGTTACGTTCCCCTTCCCTGCGTCGTAAAGCTGCCACAGCTGTGGGCTGTTGAACCAAAGTGGAGGGACACATTAAATGTATTACAACCATTAGCTTTGTTGGGGCTTGGCTGTTTTAATACGCTGAAATTTTACGCCAGCCAAAGGCAGGACACAGCAGAGCTCTGCTGCTGATTTGAATTACTCTTAAATGCTGCATTGAACCTAAACTGGAAATGAATATTAAAAATGGCAACAAGCAATAATGTCATCTTGATTTACCAAAAAAAAAAAAAAAAAGACGTGTAACTTTATTAATTAATATTATTATTATTATTAGCATTCGTTCTTTAGCATTTTCTGCAAATAATTTCACTCAAATTGCTTAACATTACTGTATCAGTTTTATTCAACTTTGTGATTATAAAAGTAATGTTTTTTTTAGATCTTTAAAAAGTGTCTTGTATCCCAGCTTTAAGACATTTATAATTTTAATTGTGCTCAAGACACATTTCTTATATCAGCGTTAAAAGCGGTTGTGCTGCTTCATATTTTTGTGGAAACTGTGATGCATTTTTCAGGATTCCCTAAAGAATATAAAGTCAAAAACATCATTTATTTGAAATAAAGACTTTGCTACAAAAGATTTCTATAGTCACTTTTAATAAATTAAATGCATCATTGCATTATTTCTGTATGATATAGTTAAATATATTTACCTTACCGCTATCGAGGGAAATCTCTTGCGTCATGCTTAATTTTGTAAGTCTTCTTGCTTTGTGGCAGATCGAGCCCTTCTCCAGTCTGGTAGACACAGTGAAGTCTACAGTGCCTCGTCTGCTGCTGAACCGGGATCCAGTTGGGCCCTTTGAACAGTGGCCCCTGAAGAGGGGTGACTACCTGGAGCTGGGAGATCTCTCAGATTCAGTCCAAAAACTTGCTGAGATCCTGAGGTGGCATACTGAGATCCAAGACCTTATGAACAGCCATGAAAATGGGCATTGTTCTTATCCTGACCCCAGCAATAGCAGCGGTGAGGACAGTTACTCCTCTGAGACTGACAGCATTCACTAATGTCAGCCACAGACATGCTCTGTATTTTAAAATTTTCACTGGATAAAGCAATGAAGGCCTGGCAAGGGTTCAGATCTCAGAGTGATGTTTATGCATATCATATCATTCATCTGAATGTTTTATGCATGTCATTGTTCTTAGTAACAGCCAGTTTGACAGTATCTGGGCAGTCTTTCCTGATCAGATAAACAGCAGCCATGGCTGATCAGACCATGGTGGGTTTAGACTCCAACAGAAATGATATGCATACTGTCTGCTGCTCATTTTGACTGAAAACCTACATCTGGATATCTTAAATTCTGGCCCTCATGCTTTCCACAGAAAGGTCGTAATGAATAAGCAGTGAATTGTGATTACGTCACATCTGCATATCCTGATTCAAACATATGGATGATTTAGTATGCCAAAATGTCTACTCTTGGCAGATAAATTCCTGTAGTTTTACATTTTTATCAGGAATTGTTACTGCAGGGAAAAGAAACTAGAGACATGGCACTTTTGGACAAGATTAAATGTGTTATATTAAGGCTCCTTTTCCATTCTACAAACTGTAGTCAAGATTTTAACCTTTGTTTGGAAAGGTTGGTAGAATATATGGAGTCAATGTGTAAGACTGGTTTGGGAATAATGTTAATTTGTATATAAATGTGTGTCTATTTATTTGTTTGCTAGTTCATTTGGTTTCCAGCGAGTCATGATTTGGCCCCAGTGAGTGAACGGTGCTAAATTAGCATGGAAGCCGTGACCTCCCAAGTGTGCAGTGCCCCCACTGTGTGTTTTCACAGGCACTGCAGCCTCTGAGCTGGAGCTCCAACCCCCCAACACTCTAATAAATGTCTTTGGTCAGCAACAAAGAACCCCAATATCCTGCTGTGTGTGTGTGTTTGTGAGGTTCTGCGTATGAGAGCGGCTGTGAAGGCTATTTGATTTTGCACAGGATCAGTGAAGTAGCTGGTAATTACCACACTGCTGTGATCATATCTCTTCATGTCCCTCAGGGAATTTGGCATATTTTTGAGAAATATGGACAAAAAGCCAGAATGTCTATTAAATGTTTCAGTTCATCTAATTTATTTTATTCATATGTGCAGTGTGGCATGTTTGTGTTTGTTAGAGTTTGGTTGAAACAAACCAGCTCTTTTAAATCAGTTTTTTCTGATTCATGGAACGGTTGCAGAATATTAAAATGCTATTTTTATGAAGTTGTGCAAGGTTTTTATTATTATTATTATTTTATCCCATTAATAAAAATAGCATCTTATGGTTTTTATTCAATAAATTCATATCGGTCTCGTTTTTGTTTGAGATGTTTTTACACCACATCTGTTCAGTTAGGGAATATGTAATTTTCCCATTTTAATTGAAAACAAAATTCAATATTTAATACAACTACTTGATCATCTAATATCTTTTCTTTTTTTCGTTTGTGATATCTTGCAGTATTATACTCAACATTAGTTGTGTGATTAGCATTTTTCTAGATTTTTATAGACAACATTTTATATTTTTTTCTGCATGCAATAAGCAAATGAGACATTAAGGTTGTTGTTTTTTATTGCAAGTGATTGTCTGAAACAAAAATGTAAGAAAATAAAAATGAAAAAGATTTTACAAAGCCCCTTAATTCTGCTGATCCCAGTGGTTATAGAAGATGAGTTCTGGGGATTGTGAAAGATATTCTCGAGCTATTAAAT
Organism: Carassius auratus; assembly: GCF_003368295.1. NCBI lineage: Eukaryota > Metazoa > Chordata > Actinopteri > Cypriniformes > Cyprinidae > Carassius > Carassius auratus. The sequence goes on from NC_039285.1 coordinate 6,636,799, forward strand.
CAATGATAGTAACCAGAAATATTTAGAAAATAAAAGAGTTTCTCACATGCTTTACTTTATCATTTCTTATAAAAAGGAAACAAAAAAAAAAGGGGGGGGGGGCTATTTATAGACAATCGTGTAGCTAAAAATAACATAGAGCATTAGAAAAGACCCTAGTTTGAGACTCCAGGCATAAGTGGTGGAGAAAAAGATTTCAATGCACATTTTGCAAAAACAATTAAGTGCAAGACAAATAATTTCTTAACATAACTGATCTCATGGCATTTATCATTTCAAAAGACACTTGAGTATTTTGAAGAAATTGTGGAACTGGTTTCTTTAATCTGTGAACCAGCAACAGACGGTTTAATAAATACAAACTAGATCAACAGCTTTTCTTAAGGGGGAATCTCATCAAGCCTTTATACTTCATTTTTGAAGACCAAGTGCATTGATTGTTCACAGAGTGTCGAAGACATGTGAAAAAGTTGTGTAACTTCCTACTTAACATTACCATCTTATACAGTCATTGTGATCATATCTGATGCCCAATGACAATTGTATATCTATTTAAACATTTGCTTCCTCTTCTTCTTCTCACTCTATAGTTTACCACACATGTCCCAATTAGAAAGACATGCCTTCGTGCAACAAAAGAACCCCCTGTGCAAGGGACAGTTGGTAAGACAGTGGCAGTCAGCCAGCAGCAGCAGCGGTGCCTGAAGGATTCGAGTGAACTAAACTCCTGCTAGTCTGAGTCCGAGTCACTGCTGGGTGGAGGGCTGCACTCATGGATAGCTTCTCCTAGGGGCGCTAGAGTGCCATCCTTCCTCACTCCCATTGGTCTGATCAGTTGTTTCCTGAAAGTGAGAGCAGAACACAGCTCAGTACTTTTGCATGTTGTGTCAGACTACTGCTTTGCTTGCTCACAATGTCACATGCAAATAATGCGATAGGGAGATACAACCAGCAGAAAGGACCAACCTCAGTAGAAACTTCTATTCTTTTTGTACACATAAAAGGAAATGACAATCTATTTGTGTACTCTCTATGCATGTTTGTAACATAATATAGAACTACATATAAAATAATATTTTTATAACAAAAATGTAAACATTTTAAAAGCCTTGGGTCAGACAGCCCCATCCGCAGAAATTCTGTTCTGCAAGGATGCCTTAAACTGATCAAATATGACAGTAAAAATTCAATAATAATAATAATAAATATATATAAATAATAATAATATTGAAAATAATAATAATATCATATATATATATATAGATATATATAGATATATATATATGTTTTTTTTTTTTTTCATTGAAGTATCCTGAAAAAAAAAAATGATGCAGCACAACTGGTTTCAACACTGATAAAGAATCACGTGACACTGAAGACTGGAGAAATGACTGCAGATAATTCACAGGAACACAAATATATTCAAACATAAATGGTTCTTTAAAAAAATAAAATAAAAGTCTGAAGGCTTATTAATTGCAAAAGTGGTATTAAACGTGAAATTAGTAAAATAAGCACAAACTCCAGAATCCAGTGACAATCAATTCCACTATTTCATGTCTTGTCGATCACCACAATCCACCTGTCCTTTGAAAGAAACCCTTTGCACTGATCATTATAGCTGCATTCAGTTCTGTTCTCTAAAGAGGCCTGTTGATGTGTAGAACATCTTTCTTAGCCTTTACATCTGGCCACATAAGAGCCCTTGGAATCACAACCCTAAGAACCCCAATCCTCCCGTCCCTCCACCCCCACCAAGAGCCTGCAGTTTAATTACAGGATCAGTGCTCATTCTAATCTCGTCAAAGCCTCGGCAGCTCCTCCACGCTAATCCAATTATACCTGCACTGTGTGTCACCAGCGCACCCTGAGATGATTCATCAGAGAATCATCCAATCAAAGCACAGCCAATGATGATTTATAAGAGCATGATCCAATCAAAGCCGTAGAAAGCTCATTTGCATTAATTTATGTCATTCATTAACACATACATTTGAACTTTCATAAAGAGCTACTACATGGTAAAACAACTTATATAAGTTCCCAACAAAAGCACAAGGAAACATATGACATTTCCAAGAGGGCTGTAACGGTTCACATATTCATACTGACATTTTCAGTATAGGTCTTTCGGTTCTCCAGTCCAATAATTGCTGTCATGAAAACAAGCTGTGTAAATTATTATATTTCAATAATTAATCGGAGAAATGTAATTTTATTAGATTTATAAAGATAATGTATAAATGGACTTATGTGCAATTTACGCTTGCATAACATTTTTTTATTGGAGTGTTGATTATTATATCTAAAAAATAAAATAAATCTGAAATATAAACTAAATAAAAAAATAAATGAAAATAAACTTAAATATAAAAATATCAAATATAGTAATAGGGTTCCCTATATAGTTCACAGCATTAGCTGAGAGATGTTTTTATTCTTTCAGAAAATTTGAAATTAGAATTCAGTTTATTTTAATATATGATATATTGTATATTAAGACAAAGCATGTGTTCAGTAAACCACTGTTTAGTAAATAAAAGTAAAAGGCAGCAATTGTATGTTCAATTTCTCTCTCACCTGCTACACCAAAAAAAAAAGCACAGAACCGTGACTTTAACATTAACTGTTAGATCTCTAATTTCCAACTATTTTTTTTCCCAGGCATTGACTGCATTTCTGTCTGCCATAGAACTCCTTGATGACAAACGCAGGTCATGATGAGTGTAAACAAAGATATTTAGTTGACAAGAAGGAAACAAAGACATTTCCTCTGAATCCCTTGAAAATGCAAACCAAAATCCAAGACAGTCTCTTATCTAATCAAAAGCACATGTGCTGATAGCAGCCAGAGCAATTGTGAGTTTACTTAGGGTTTTGTGTGTGTGTGTGTGTGTGTGTGTAATATACAGGGTGGAGAGTCAGTACTAATTGGACTGCAAGTCAAGCAGCAGACATAGGGAGGGACATTCCTCCATGGACGTGTTGCGTCTCCCAGCAGCCGTAGTGGGGAGCACCAGTGCCCTCCCTCTCCCACACAACACCTCCTTCATCCTGATGAAAAGAATAGGAGGAAAACAGAAGGAACGAGGATCCATTCTCAAAGAGAGGAATCTGCCTCTCCTGGGCACACGCTTCTCATTACGACTCAGACACCCAATGGACGGACAATGGCGCGTCCTCTTGTGTTTGCAAACTTATTTAACATCGCCCGGCAGCTAACGTACATACCCACACCACTAATTGAGCCAGTGTCTCAAACCACTTCACGCCAAGGACAATGTCTGGCACCCCGGCTTAATAAAACTGCTGGCGTATGAAAGAGGACCACGTATATGTATTATAAAACCTCAGTGTATTGTACAAAAGAGCCTGAGCCTGCGACCCCACTGTGTGCACCAATTAGCTGGTAATTAATGCAGCGGGGCTGCGGTGGCTGGTTGGTGTGCATTGACTCCTGCTGAATGTGGAAGGCCAGCTGTAAATGAGGCACAGGATTGTGGAGGATTCTTGTCTTAATGAAGCGGTTGGTAAGGAGCGCGAACAGAGCAACGGCGCTACACCTCTTACTGGTGTCTCGCTAGTTTACGCCACCGGAAAAGGTCAATGTGAACGCGGCCCCACACATATCGAGCCTCTAAAGAGGGTGATGAGAAAGCAACCACAATGCATCTAGAGGATGGAGTCAACTATGAGAGCATTATGAACAGGCTCAAACAAGATAATGAAAGACAGAAAGAGAAACGGACTGATATTAGTGCGCAAGACTAAAAACACAAAGCTTAGAATTAACACTGCAGTAAATACAATGGAAAAGGCATGCATTAAAATAAAAATGTGAAAGAGCCAATTGGAGGAGCCAAACAATATCTGCATGTCTAAACGACCAAAGTAATGGAATTCACCTGAATAAAAATCTTAATTTCAGTGCTTAAATTCAATTATTTAAACCAAATTAAATCTGATAGCCAAAAAATCTGATAGCCAAGTTAAAACATAAGTAAAACACTATAAGAAAAAACAATTATTAAAAATAATTATCATGTATTTGTTAAAAATATTTCCCCAATATTTACATACTTTTAAATATTTAAATATATAAAAACCCACCTTGATAATTCATCAATCATACTGACAAGCTTCTGAGCTTCATATTCCTTTTGCTCCTCTGTCATCTCCTCCATAGGGTTTGGCACTGGGTGCTCGATGTGACCTGTGATGGGGTTAATGCTGAAAAACACAAATGACTATCAACACAAATGAGAAAACCATAATGCTACACAAAATGATAAAAAAATATTAACTTTGTTAAGAAAATAAGAACAGCAGTTCTGCATTCATAAAGACACTTACAATGGTTTGACTGACTTGTATTCCTCTGTGTCAGAGTCCTCATCAGATGAGTACTGCGTCTCTCCTCTGCCTCCGGCCAGCAACCCTCGTGCCATCAGCAGTCCCGCAGCATTACCATATCCAGTGTACTTCAACAGATTATCCACTGCATCACATGAACAACAGGAGAAAAAGATGTGCAACATTTTTTTGCTCAATATTAATTCTTGTATTTTGAACAGTTTCATATACTTTAGAAACATTAAAAACAAGCAGAACTCTCACCGCTCTCCTTGCAGAGCACAAAGAGAAACTCAGCTGCCCCCTGTTTCACTGCCATGTCTACATGCGTCATGAGACGCACCAGTTTGTTTCGAACGGTGCCGCCGATTTCTGGCCTTTCCTTCACGTCCTTCAGTGGAGGCAACACCTGTACAAAAAAGAAAAGCTTTAATCAGCAAATAAAATTTACTTTAAAAGAATAGTTCACTAAAAATGAAAATATACTCGCCCTCAGGCCATCCAATATATAGATGAGTTTGTTTTGTCATTGGAAAAGATTTGGAGAAATTTAGCATTATGTCACTTGCTCACCAGTGGATCCTATGCAGTGAATGGGTGCCGTCAGACTGCAAGTTTAAACAGCTGATAAAAACATCAGAATAATTCACAACTAATCGACACGCCTCCATTCCACATCAACACCATGCCAAGTGAAAAGTTGTGCATTTGTAAGAAACAAATCGATCATTAAGATGTTATTAACTTTAAACCGTTGTTACTGGCTAAAATTTAAGTTCTCTATTCATAATATTGTTTCCTCCAGTGCAAAAGTCATCTCGTCTGATTCCGAAGATGAATATGCACAGATTAAGCACAGTTTACAAGTGAAAACAGTCTTAATAGTTCTAAACAAATACGTTAGTGGAGTTTGATGTGAGAAGACAACTTGGACAAGTGTTACTATGGATTATGGACTTTTTAATTTGGGCAGAAAGGACCTTAATTTTAGATTAGTTTCTTACAAATACACACTTTTTCTCTCACAAGGATTACTGCAATTTTTATTGGATTAGAGCTGTTTGGTCTCTCATTCTGATGGCACCCATTCATTGCAAGAGGATCCATTTCTCCATATCTTTTCAGATGAAGAAAGAAACTCATCTTCATCTTGAATGGCCTGAGGGGGAGTTGAATATAAGCAAAAGTAAATTGGACTGAGAATGGACTCAACCCTGCACCTGGGCCTTGAGGTATCTGCGGATTTCCCTGTGGTATCTAGAGCTCTCGGTCATCAGACTCAGCACAGGTGTCAAGCTTTCTTTATAGTTGATCCCCTGAGTGGATAAATACACAAAGCATGAACAAATGCAACAATTGGAATGGCTGAGTACCAGCTTGCAGGTGTTCATCTGAAGCGTAATACCTTGTCTATCCTCTTTTCCATAAAATCTAGCAGCATCTGCACGGTGTCCATGTTCTTCCCACCATACGTTTCCATCCCACCTTGGACAGGGACGTCTATCAGAACATCCAGGCACCGCACAGGAAGGTTACTCAGGAGATTTATGGCATGACTAGAAGAAATGACAAATGATAAAGGTTCAGCACACAATGCATGAACATAGTATGCAACTCCTGGAATGAGGTATTTTTCTGTGAAGTTGGTTGTTGACTGCACAGTTTCACATAGAAATTAATATTGTCTGATAACCAATATGCAGAACCTATTTAAATTAATTCAATAAATTAATATTTGTACTTTTTTTTAATAGCTTCATGATCACTGCAGTATGTCAATAAACTACTAAACAACTACTATTAAATGAAAATAATATTCATTTATTTAAAAACATTTTTACAAATAATAATAATTGTTGTTTTTAAGCAACATTTTGCAATCTAAATATTTAATCTAAATTATTGTATAAATTAAAATGAAATACTTTACAGATTAATAGTATTAGAGTGAGATTTCTTGATTGATTTATTTTTCATAATAAATAAATAAATGTGTTTTCCCAGTGTGTTTTTCTTGTTTTCATTTAATAATGCACATAGTTTCATGGCCAGTAAAAAAAAAAAAAAAAAGGCCCTGTATGAGAATGACTTATTTAGAAAAATGAAACCAAATTTAAATCAATTGCTTGACCTGTTAACATAATTGCTGGGTTTTTTTTTTCTTACAAACCCACCAAATTGTGCCAAATGAAAATTCTAAATAACCAATAACTGATTGAACATCATTTAAAAAAATGGTCAAACTGATTATTGGTCTGTCAGTAGGTCTCCCATGTGCATGGATGCAATTTTGTGTCATTAAAACAAACTGCTTCTCACATGGAGGCACCTAATACAAAAGGATATTACATATTTGTATGCTACTTTCATTTGTTCATTTTATAATCTTCTCTGGTGCAAAAGAACATTCAGCATACACACGTCACAATTCAGGAATGTGATGTTGACGGACAAACATGAGGAGGCATTCTGAAAACACTGAAGAGGTGGGGGGACCTTCAGTCCGTGGGCATTATTAGAATAACAAAGACACATCTACTGACTGGTTCAGCACATTCACTGCACTTTGTTAAAGGGGGAGCATAGAGTTAGTCATTTCAGAGTGCTGTAGAATGCATAGAGAGGGGGTAGCATTCCAAAAGCGTGAAAGGGCTGGTGACGGCACAACTGCGGACACAATGAGTCAAGCCCAAATAAACGGGTGGGAGTTTCAGAATGCGTTGAGCTGCCTCTTCAGGGCAAAGAGGTGTGTCATTAATCACTTGGAGAAGACATCTCATCATTCAAATTCACTGCACTTGCATTTCTTTTGCTTTCTGGCTCACTGGAATACTGGTTTTGAAGCAAATATAATAGACACAGGCCTAGTATACAGAGTGGACTAGATTCAGCTGTCAATTTTCAAGTGTTGAAGTACCTGTGAGCCTCCTCTGTTTTATCTTCACTGTTTGTCTTGAGCATTAGGAGATGTCTCATGATGCCTGCAATCAGCCGAAGCTGGTGGTCATTGTCCTATCAAAATAAAAGGAAAAAATGTGTTAGTGTTAAACTAAAAGGCTTTTTTCACAACAACTGCAGTAAAGAAAGCGTCTTATGACATGATTGGGCTTTATTTACAAATAAACGAAGTGAAAGCTTGGAACCAATGGAGAGATTTAGAACCACTGGCTTGAGAAAATAAAGTCCATCTTACGTCAAGGTGATCCTGACCATACTGAGACCAACAAAAGTTCAGGCAATTGAGACACACTTAGTCTTACTTCAATGATCATTCAAAGCGCTGAGAACACTGGAATGCACACAAGTTGGAATGCACCTAACCCCAACCCTAACCCTAACTCTATTTGATGAAATGGTGGGAGTAGGAGCTTTTAGCATTTAAAATATAGTAAACCTCTCCATCAAAAAGCAAAATTACTTGAGGTATAATTAAAGCACATTTTAAGGAAAAAAAAGAATAAAAGAAAAGAAGAATCCAAAGAAGGCAGCTGGGGTGATGCACTGACTTTATCAATTAGCTATTAAAACTTTTATTTAGAACGCAGGACTTATGACCATATTACGCATAAACCGAGAGTTTGTAGATGTCAAACAACAGTGATCATAATGATGCAGAGACATAAGATTCTTGTCAAAGAATAAGAAAAAGAGGACAAAGGACTACCGAAGATATTATAAAGCTAGATAGTCTGTTAAAATAATGCCAATGAACCGATGACCTATTTAAGAGAAAGAAACCTCTCTTCCTTCACTGTGATGGGGGCAAAAGCACTGGCTCCACTCAACATCAATTATTCAACAGAAGTATAACAGGAAACCAATTTTCTGTCTAAATTGCATGCATGCACTTCTAATGTAAGAACTTATATGCCATTTTATTTTAAATGCAAAGCCATTTGATTGAATTCTAGTAAATGTGAAATAATTGCATGCTCGGGCAAACAGCTATAGAGTTAGTGTCGCCATAGGGTTAGAACTGGTGACTGCCATTTACAGGTTTCATAGAATGTGTGCTAAATGAGTCACTGTAGAAATTGAATACTTTAATGTTTGAGGTCGAAATAGCTCAACACGCGAGCCAGTCAAATGCAATGACATGTGAAATAAAACATCACTGTACTGTTACTCTCACCTCACCGCTGGAATCAGACATAGTGATGTTGAAAAGAACTTTAAGGGCTTCCATGGCAAGCTCGTTGTTTTCTCGGGAAAGGGGCAGGGATTCTGGTTTAGGGGGTGTGGCCTCATATGGCCCCACCCATTGGACGTCAAGGGTGCGTTCCAGTATGTCAGTCAGTAGCCTCACTGCCCCCGCCTCCTTCCGAAGCATGCCACGCACATCTGTCCGCAGGGCGGAAAGCAGAAACAGCAGCCGAAGGGAGAACAGGCCCACCTCGTGATGGGACGAGCTGACCAAATGTAAGTGGGCACACAGGCCCTCCGCCAACTTCACGTCTGTGCCCACCTGCTGTGCCGGCACACTGTTAAACACCAGGTTGCACAGGCACTTGAGGGCTTCCACCACAACCCTTTCCTCCTCTGCTGACTGTGGCTCATCTAACAGCTCACCGTTGTGTCCCGCCACATGGATCCGGGCCAGTCCAGCTAGAGTTAGGATGCCCTCTTTGGTGGCTACGGGTCCGAGTACACGTTTGTCTCTGGACAGGATGCGCAGGGTTTCCAGGCAGGTGCTTTGGCAAAGTGGATGATCTGATCGACGGAGGACTGTAAGAAGACCCTGACACAATTTCTGCAGAAGGGAACACAAAGCAAAAGGGGTCGTTGATCTTTTTCAATAAAACACTGGAGGCACTGAAATGACAATAAACATATTAAACTGAGATCGCTTTGAAATACAAAACAAAAAAACTTTAAATCTGTTACTCACAATTCGTGCATCCTCCTCTTTGTGGTCAAAGGCAAACGTGTGGCTGTTCTGAAATGAAATGTCAACAGGACATGAGACAATATAAATCTGAGATAAACAGATCCCATGCTTGGATCCATCTCAAAACAGCGGAGTAAAACAGTTCACTTAAATTCTGTGCTGGTAGCTGGTTTCTGTCTTGTCAGTGCTGGTTGATCAGCTATAATGTTCCATAAACCAGCTTAGCCACTTTAAGGAAAGCCATTGCAGGCTTTTTTTATGCACAGACTCAGAATTAACCAATTCAGTAGGAATTATGCCTACATATACAAAAATTTGCTCTGAGACTTTTAAACAGGGAGGTTTGTTAATATATGATTTGATTTCACTCCTAAAAACTTCTCTCTCTCTCTCTCTCTCTAGCTGTTGACAGTGTTATCTGATGTATGAAATGATAAAAAGATATCCAAAATTAAACAGTATTATATTTGGCTATTATATTATTGTATGGATTCGATAGACCGTGATGAATTTCACTTAGTAACAGTACCAGCCTCTTTCTGAAAACAGTTAACTACAACTTAACTATCAATGGTTTACTTTACCAAAGGCTGTTCGTAACGTTGCAAGACAATCTTGTTCTCTTGAGATTTCATCCAATAAAACATTCAGCATCATTAAAATCATAAGGTAAAATCTAATGGGTGTCTAAAATTGCTGTTCATATCAGATAAATTCTTAAAGACGTTGATAACCCTGTTATAACAACATTATTTCCATCAGTATTTTCTGCTTTTAACGTTATGTAGTGTATCTGACAGCTGTCAAGCTTAAATAATTTAGCCTTTCATAACTATTAACATCCAAAACAACAGTTAATTTATACTCTATTCGTCTGCAATTACCATTTTTCTTAACAGATTTCACACACGGGTCATTCATGGGGCAAAATATGGCATGTTTGTTTGAAATAGTCAAGCTGGGTGTTTCAAATTGGTATTATGGCTAACAGCTGGAAGATGCTAACATAGTTTACGATCCCAATGCGAGTTCCTCTGTTTTAATCAAGTACGAAGCAAATACACATTTAAAGTTCAGAAGCAAATACACATTTAAAGTTCAGAAGCAAATCATTTTTGCACAGAGATCATCTATCTTTTTGTAGGTTCATACACACACCGGGTAAGTTATAGTGAGATCAACGAGCGGCTAACTCGCTAATATCTCCACTGCTAGCGCGCATGAAAACAACAGGAAAAAGTATGCTAACAGCAGCCTTTTTTACCTCCGTGTTATACTTCTGCAAAAGCTTTTCAGCTGCCTTGTCATCTCCACCGTCGATCTCTGACAGAATAGTAGTCAAACTCATCTCTGAATGTTGCTTTTGCCGTCCACTTACAAACACTGGCAGCCCCTCTTACAACAACAGTAAGGATGAGCGTTACACACCTCCGTTTGTCTCAGCTGTTCAACTTTCACCCGACAAACGTCACGTTTCTCGACAACACGCTTTTACAAGAGTCCTTAAAGGGTAAGTTAACCCAAAAATGAAAATTAGCCCATAAATTACTCACCCTCAAGTCATCCCAGGTGTATATGACTTTCTTCTTTCAGATGAATATATATAAAAAATTGTCTTTTAACTTTCAAGCTGTTTAATGCCACTCAGCGGGTGTTGCGCTGCATCTGTCCAAAATAAGTTAAATAAAAAAGCACCAATCCATAAAAAGAAAAAAAAGAGGGGGGGGGGGGGGTGCTATAATTACTCATGGGGGTGAACAAAGACCTCCTGTAGCAAAATGATGCATTTTTGTAAGAAAAATATCCATATTCAAAACGTAATAATCACTTTAATGTAGCTTGCACCAACAGTTGTACACTGAAACAGCTCCGGATGAGGTCTGCATTGCGGCGTTGTGTCCATGTAAGTATTTTATTGCTGTATATATAGCTATAGCAGTATGTGTACAATTAAATTCTTATATATTCCAAACATAGACATACAGAGTAAAATAATAATAATAATAATAATAATAATAATGAGATATAATATGTACTGAGTTTAAAAAATCTTTATGTGGCAACAAATAAATCCACATATATCATTTACATGGTAACAGCTGTCCCCACAGAAGTTACTGAGTGCTTTTATTTACAAGAGAAAGTGACTAAAGATAATAAATGTTACATTTTCATATTCTTTCCTTTTTATTCCTACCCATAGGGTAATAGGTCCACAGTACCTTTGAGTGCATTCAAGAACACACAAACCTAGGTTAACACTTTTCGGTTCCTAAAATCATACGAAACTGGATATACAGTTCAGACACAGATAAACAATTCAAAGGGACACAATGTTACAAAGCTACAGAAAAGATTTCTAATATTTTCTCAGCTTCGCACTGAAGTAATTCTGCATTTGTGTAAAATGAGAGGTCTTTATTTGTTTTTAACTCCTATGATGAACGTATTGTGGCAGCTGACCAAGAGGGCGTTCTGAGATAAAATATTAAGGCATTTCTTCCTGGTGCTGAGAATGTGGTGTGCTTATGCTAGGAAAGTAGCAAACTTTGATGTTGAAAAGAAACCCTACTGTGGTCTCATTAATATCACTGACGTCAAAAACCCAGTCTGTGGTAACAGAACACTGTAGGATGCATACATATTTACTTTTAAATAAGGTAAGCAACCAAAGTTTTTGCACAGTAAATTACTGAGTGGCCTATAATGACCACGAGAGATAAATGAGAAACAGGCAGGGAAAGGCACAACTGGGACACTGCCTTTTGCACTCTCACAATGATCGCAATTCCAAAAGAGTTTCGTTGGCAGCTTGCACTGTAAACACAGACCACACCAATAAAAACATCTCTGAAACAATGTCATTCCCACTCAAATACATTCTCTGTAATTATGTTAAATATGGGCTGCTGCTGGTTTTATCTGTCCAGCTTTGCACATGCAGACATCGCCTCTTGGACGGAGACTCTCGGAAGGGTACAATCATTTTGCCCACCCAGTCGTTGCCTCCCCATTAATATAGGCAAATCCTGGAAAATGTTGTGCATGCTCATATTCAGAGTTCCTGCGTGGGGCGAGAGGGGAGTACATGTCTCCGGTGGAGTAGCGTGACGTGTGGACAGTGGGGCTGGTGTAACAGCTGTTGGCCGCGGACATATCCGGCCATCGTGGGGTAACCGCGCTCGAGTGTAAAAGCGGAGACCCACTCATCAAACAGGACTCCATTCTGGACATCTGGCTGTTGAGTGGATACTAAAGACAGAAAGAAACATGGATAATATCAGAAGTGGCTCATGTGGTGCATTTCCTAAACAAACCTCATTTTCTTTGTGTATATTGTGGAATGCCTAAAACACCCTTAACCACTGTCAAATCACTGTATCAAATGTTTTCTTTATTAATAAATATTTATAATTATAACAATACTTATAATAATAATTTGACACAACATAAATATGCAATAATAAAGTGATGAAAATGATTATAATATAATTAATAATAATGACTAACAGTAACAGCAAATAAAAAACAATTAGCTGTAATAACAATAATTTTATATATAAGTAGTAGTAATAATAAATAGTATTAATGTTAGTATTAGTAGTATAGCATTTCTATAGCATTCTTTTTATTAATAATAATAATAATAATAATAATAATAATAATAATAATAATAATAATATCAGCAATATCAGTAAAATAAACAACAATAAAAACATTAACAACAACACTACTACTAGTAATAATAATAGTATGGCATTTCTTTATTTTTTATTTAATATATAATAAGACGACAATGAATTATAAGTATTTATTAACATTATTATTTTATTTTATTTTTGCTATTATTATTATTATCATCATCATAAATCAAAATTAAGGAATGCCATACTACTACTACTAATAGCAATAATCAATAATATATTTGCTGCTAATGTTATTATTATAATTATTATTTAAATGTAGAAACTTCTGACAGGACCAACTGACCTAACAGGACATAAATTCTTCCCCAAAGTTATGTTATTCAATCACATTTTTTAACTGTTTAAATGATCATGCCAGACTATCTAGTGATTAACTAGAAATACAAAAATTCAGCATAATTTGAACATCTGTTCTTGATGCATAGAAGAAAAAGGCCTTTTAAGTTAACATGGCACTATTTCTTAAAAGACCCCCAAAAAGGCATTTTTGTTACTGTGTGTAAAAGACCAAAAACAAAACTGAGCACAAGATATGTGTCTATCTAAAACACTCTGTTCTCTCATTGGAAGTCAGCATAATCTTCATTTGTCTCCTCTACACTGATTCCTTCAGTGTAGCTATATCAAACAAAGCATGGGCATTGTATCTATTTTAAGTTTATGGAAAATAAGTGGAAGTCAAAATCTATAAGTGTTCTCTAAATAGAAACAATCTACAGTTAGAGCTTTTATGAATGACTATGGCATGGAAAAAAGTCAGACGGGGTCAGAGACCAAGATGTGCTGCTTGGTGACCTCTTGTTCATGCAGAGAGAAGAAACCATTGAATAACAATATTTTAATAAACGCCTTTCCATCTGGATCTCTAGTCATGTCAGACTCTGTTTCTGTCTTGTGTTGTGTTCTCCTCCCCTACGTGCTCCATGACCCAGTTTTCCCTCATGTCTGATGATGTTCATTTGTCCCAGGTGTTTCCTATGTTTATTATGTAATTGATTTCAGGTGATCTTCACTGTGTCCCTCCTTTTGCCTTGTGTATTTATAATGAGCCCTTTTCTGAGCTTCTTTGTCCGGTTTTGAATATCGTCTTACCCGCTACTTGTGTGATTTCCTGATTCCTTGGATGTTCATTAAAGTCTGTTCGTGTGAAGTTTACACCTCGTCTCCTCGTTCCCTCAAAGAAGCGAACGTGACAAAAAATCGGACCAAAACATTAAGCGGCGCCCCCTCTCCCTGTATTTGTTTTCCTTTTTGAAAAGTCTTTTGTTTTCCCGTTTTTTCTGAAACTCTGAGGCCCAGCTGATCCCCAATTACAAAGGCAGACTAGGCCAGAGAGCTCCTGACAGGAAATTACCATCACACCCGCTTTGACTTTCAATATATGTAATGCAGATCCCTGCCTCTCCATCCACAGAAAAATAGTTGAATCCAACCTTGCACGCTCCCTCTATCTCAAGTACTATACAGGATACTTCAACTATGCACTCAGTTTCTGAGCTAGTACTATGCAGCATGAATATTTTGTATACACTAGGTATATCTAAAATGAACATTTCACACACTGATAAACCATCGTGCTTGTCCACAATTCTGTAAACCACTGCAAATATTTTTGTATCTCCTAGAGCTTTCAGGCCACATCCACTAAACTTGGCACAGGCCTACAGACTGTTCGTAGAGTACCATATTTTTCCTAACTGAACAGACTAATGGTTTTCCTGTACCTAATAATCAAATCAAAGGCCATAAACATGTAATAAAAAAGGTTACCTACAATCCAGAACACTAAAGCAACCACAAATAGCTTTTAAACTTCAACTCTCTCTTAAAAATGAATCAGTTATTCAAACTACATACTGTTCTAACATATCCTTTAAATTTCATATATTCAAACATTCTAAGTTCTCCAACTACATAACATCTAAATAAACTTATCAAGGAAATGTTAACTACTTAAAGCTTTTCCAAGCCAGCATTCAAAATTTTCAAAAAATCTTAATGGAAAATGTTGCTTTTGCTAATTTATAATAAAGCAATAAGAGCATTTTGAGATTTAGCAATTGTTTTTTTCAATAAACTTTAACCAGAGGGCTCTCTAGAGGTTTAACAAAGACAATTAACTAAGCTTTTTCTTTTTTACATATATATATATATATATATATATATATATATATATATATATATATATATATATATATATATATATATCTCATCCACTTTACATGGAAATGCTAAATGACCTGTCCTTCTGATCAGGAGTTCAGCCTATTACCTCAGTGTATACTGAGCTAAGCAAACATTATCTTTCCATAAACCTCAGTGGATAACAGTTACCAGAACATTTCAGATGCTAATGACTGTAATACATCAAGCACCATTCACATTCACACAAGTATTCTTCTCTCAGTTACAAACCCTGTAAAAGAGACAAGGCTGGAATACACTTCCACTCTAAAAACTGGGGAATACACAACTATTTACATCTGTTATAAGGTTTATTTAGTTAATGTTCATTCCTGGCCTCTTTGTACATGATTCATCTTTGATTAAAATAGTTTGCTTTGGTTTTCGCTTTAATCAAAATAGATTTTCTTAACTTTACTCTTATATTTTTAAGTCCAGTCCAAAATGTGTTTTTTTTTCATGTTAGTTAATAATAATAATAATTTCTCATTATTTTTTATTTTATATCACATAATTGTGGCTTAGTATGTAATAATTTTGATTGCAATTATGAAAATTGACAACAAGTTGATTTTTTGTTACAATTTTGACTTTACCTCAGAATTATGCCAGTTTCTGATTTGCATCATAATTATGATTTATCATAACTGTGATAAAACTTTATTTCAGACCAAGTGACCAAATTGTGAAACTATATTCTATAATCATGTGTTTTAGAAGTAGTTCAGAGCTTGTGGATAAATAGTATCATATTAAAATAGTACTGTATGATTTTACAATTTTGGTGGGAGGAGCCTAACCTGTGCTGAGGTCCGGTGGTATGATGAATAGTGCAGAGGGGTGGGCAGCCCTGGTTCGTGGGTCAAACTGGAGTACTGACTCTGGATTGCATGATGGTGCTGGTTTGCGTAGCTGCTGTAATTATAGCTGCCAGTATAGCTAGAAAAAAAAGGTACTCAGTAAAAATCTCTCAAAACATTTCATAATCCATACTGTAATGTCATATTCAGTACATCATTTAATGTCATATCATTCATTTGGGAGCTTACCCATGCTCATCCCGATGTGGGTAAACTGGCATCCTGTGGACAGATGAGGAGCTATGTAGAGGGGGTCCGTCTCTCATGCAGGAAAGCTGGGATCCAGTTTCGGGTGGGCTGCCACCTGATGTTGTCACTGTGTATGTAAGGGACCAGGTATATGACTGAACAGCTCCTGGCACATACACAGACATACATGTACAGAGAAACGTGTTTGGCTTATTAATTAATTGATCTTACTGTGAGATTTAATGGATGCATGAAATGGGCTGTGCCAAATGTACAGTTGAATGTGATACTGTGTTGTGTGGATTGAGATTTAGAATCAGTTTAGAGTCAATCTACACTATTTACCTGTGGTAGCTGATATGCTGGTGTACTCTGGAGACTGGGCTGAATTGGGGGATACTACTGCCGGTACACCCACTGAGTTAACAGACTTGGCAGGAGAGTAGGGTCCAGGTGACGTAGATGTGGGGGTGGAACCCATAAGCATCAGCTCTTCCCCAGAATCTGCTATAGTAGTACAAAATAAAAGTCAAAAGTTAAGACATTTTCGTGATTCTTTGTTGCAATCTTTGTGGGCTGTTGTGGCCTAATGGTTAGAGAGTTGGACTTGTAACCTGAAGGTTGCAGGTTCGAGTCTCAGGTCTGGTGGGAATTGTTGCTGGGGGGAGTGTATGTACAGCGATCTCTTCCACCCTCAATACCACGACTGAGGTGAGACCCATTGAGCAAGGTGAGTGAGTGAGCGTCACAGTGTGTGTATGTGTGCACATGGATTGGTTAAATGCAGAGCAAAAATACAGAGTATAAGTCACCACACTTCACTTCAACCACAATTTTTTGCATGCTGGTGTAAGATTCCCCAGCAGATCGGATGTGACGTTCCCGGTCAACCAGCTTAGACAACCTCTTCCACCAGTTAGATCAGCACTAAACCAAGACTAACTACCATAAGATACACAAATGATCTTTCATATGAAACAATAGTCAGAAATATCTTTATATTGAACCTATAGACAAAATATAAATCTTTTAAAAAAGAAATGTTTCCATAGGTGTTTTTGCAGCTTTTGTGGCTCATATAGTAGGATATTAGAAAATATGGAGCTCATACTCAAAGAGCTGCTGATATTCATATAGACAAAAATTAAGATGAAACTGATCCTTTGTAATTTAAATCCATAAGATCAGTTTAGCAGACTACTTCTATATAATTAATATGAATATCATTTGTCACTCCATATGTCCCAAGGCCAATTTAGACTCCACCAACAGACACAAACTATTTCTGACAGCTGACCGAGTACAGCACTTCACTTTCAAAACCCGATGTTCAACAATGAATCTAGTTTTACAATCAAAGCTCTGTTTGTTTCCAAAAGCTTGATGTGTCATATTTGATACTTGCATGGATAATCAGGTAAACATAGGTTGCTTCAAACCAGTTACCAGGAAGTGTACATTCTGAAATATCACTAATAATATAAACTTATTTATATTTTAAATTATAAAAATCTTTACATTTCATAGTGAACCTGCATACAAACCTCGACCTGAAAGAGTACATTTATAGAATTATACTAAAAGGCCTTTTACTTGCTGAAAAAGTATGAACTATAAATCACACAACAGAAGATATGTAGAATGTGTATTACAATGTACAGAGTTGTATACATAAGGAAGGTATATGTACAACCATTTTGTTTTTATCGTTTTGATCATTTATAAAGGCCTTATAGAAGTTTGTGTATCAAATTTAAAATAATAGGCTCTATAGGCTTAATTTTATCTGAGGTTTGACTGTGCCATTTATGTTGTAGAATCTCCCTTCAAGTGAAGTCACCCACAGAACTAATGAAAACTATTATTTTAATGACAAATTAGCTTTCTGTTTTAGTCTCCAAACTGATGCCATGGGTGATCAGCTCTATTTCTTCTTTCAAATGGATCTCACCTGGTGTCCCCTCTGCTTTCATAGCCCTCATGAGTTCATTGGCTCTCTCCTGGCAGTGCAGAGACTCAAGCAGGTATAGTATGTAGTCATCAAACATGAGGTGGATCAGATGGAATGAGCCTATAAATACAAAAAAAATCCATTTACCATAAAAAGTTAAAGTGAAGTGACATACAGCCAAGTATGGTGATCCATACTCAGAATTCGTGCTCTGCATTTAACCCGTCCAAAGTGCACACACACAGCAGTGAACACACACACACACACACTGTGAACACACACCGGGAGCAGTGGGCAGCCATTTATGCAGTGACACCCGGGGAGCAGTTGGGGGTTCGGTGCCTTGCTCAAGGACACCTAAGTCATGGTATTGCCGGCTGAAACTCGAACCCACAACCCTAGGGTTAGGAATCAAACTCTTTAACCACTAGGCCACGACTTCCCTTTCTACCAATTCAAGTCTCCTGCCCAATTAATAAATGTAGTTTTTGTGGACCATAAAGCATTAACCATCAAATGCAATTCAATTTGAATCTTGAATCGAAGCCTCAAGTGAACAAAATGATTCGATGTTGTTAATTAGAGCAAAACTGAACCACATTTAAATGGTAAAAGTCCAAAACCAAGTCAGAACCAATCTAACAGTCCAACCATAAACTCTACAGAGTTACTAAAGCATATGATGCTTTGAGTTGATGTTCTGAATCAGATGGGGGAAAGAATTCATAAGGAGCATGGCACAATCCTTGCATTGTGTTAGCAACTCCAGCCACTATGTGCATAATAAACATTGTGGCTTTTCAGAGGACTGGGCGCAATACTGCCCGGTCATAAAATGGGAAGAAGGGGGAAAGACTTGGTGGGGGTTAGCCTTTGTTAATTAGCTGTTTTGTACAGAGAGCTGCATTATCAAAACACTATAACCAACTGTGCCTTTGATATTCACAGACAGTGCTGACAAGGAGGGGGCCTTTACCTCTTTTATGGCCCTTCTTTCAATTACTTTGCTATAGACAGCTAGGTGGTGTAAGCCAAGAGTTAGCAAAGCTGCCATTTTAGTTCAAAGTTGACAGTTGGTGTTGTGGGTTGAGAAACTTTTAGTTAACATGACAAACCAAATCAATTAAAAGAAGATTCATATCTACTTTCCCAAATAGGATGATTTTGAAAAAATGGTGCAGCCTGACTCACCGAAGCTGGGTGCGCTATGCAGCGTCATATCCCGGATAACTCTGGTCCCGAAACACGACCACATGAGGAGGAACTGCTGAGCTACTCTCTTCAGACATCCGGGTCTCTTCCCTGCCACCTAAATGGAGAATTACCATGAGAAAAGCCTGGGGGAGGGCACAGGGGCCTTAACCTTCAGGTCCAAACTGGGGTCTAACCCCCAAGAATGAAAAACATGTCAACAAGTCAACTTTTGATTTGCCCCTGAGGAAACACCCTCCCATTGAACTATTGTTTGGTAGGTAGTAGAAGTTCCCATGGAAACCAGATTTACAAGCCCATTTCTGGACTATAATGGGCATGAAAAGGGGCAATGAAGACATTATTAAGTTGGGGAATTGCATCACGAGAGGTCTTAAGTATGTTGTGACGGCATTTAGAGTTGCATGGGTTGGACACCTGCAGTTTGGATTTGAAGAACATAAACAGGGCTTGAAAAGGGCTATGAAAATCTACTGCTATTTACATCTCTATAATGAATAAATCTAATTGTAATGATACAAATTACAATATTAGATTATTAATAACAAAAATAAATAATTTAGCAATAATTCATATATATTTTTAAATGGCAAAATGTCAATAACATTTTGTTAAATAAATTATTACTTTTATTCAGCAAGGACTCATTAAATGAATCAAAAGTGTCAGTTAAGACATTTATAACATATATATATATATAACAAAATATCTAGTTTTATAATCATCATACAGCAAATTAAGTGTAAATTAAGCATAAAATGAATTTTCATGGCCTGTACACTTACCCTCACGACACATCTCTCCACCATAGAGTCCAGCCATTCGATGTAGGCTTCAATGGGTGACTGGTCCTCCAGCAGTCTGTCAAATTCTTGATAGACTTAAAAAAAGAAAGAAAACGAAAAGAAAACAGATAGATAGACAGATTAACAATACATTTGAGTAGAAAGAAAAAAAAAAAAAAAATCACATGCACCCAAAATTTTAATTCTTTTTTTTTTTTGAAGCATTAATTTCACAATATCAGTTTTTATTTCTTGAAAAAGTTGCAAAAATACGACTGGCAAAGACTTGAGATCTCGGTATGAAACATAGAGAGAGAGAGAGAGAGAGAGAGAGGAGCTCAGAATCCTCTTTCGAAGATGACATGACAGAATCTTTGAACTTTGACCTGATCAGTCATGTGAGAGGTTGACGCTGAAATGAATTTGAAATGCTCTTCAGGGTGTCAAACTGTGAGTGTTAACCTCTCAGTGTCTGTGGTTAAAGCTCGACTCTCATGGTCGTGGGAATGATTCAGCGCCGGTTGACAGCTACTGTGTGAAATCTGAATCATAATCCAGCAGGGCTTTGAACACAGCGCTGCATGTGATTCTGCTGCAATAACACTACGGTACAAGCAAACTACTCTAAACTAGTACAACACAGAAACACTAATAAATCATTCTGAATGAAACCGGCTAGGTCTCATCTAAAACCTTTTCATTGAAATCTTACACTGGATGATAAGTCTCCTCTGGTCCTCTCTGGAGTCTTCCATTGTATAAAGAGTCTGTTTAGTGATGCTGTTAAGGTCTACGTTCCTCCAATCCTCAAGCATCTGAAAGGTGATGTCTGCACTGTGGATCACAGTTCGAGAAGCCTGCAAGAGAAAGTATATAACTAAAATTTCAGCTTGCACTGTGACTAATCATATGTATTTGTGAAAACATGATTCAAACATGATGGAGAATTGGAGACAAAGAGAAAAATGTTAAATATTAAAAACAAAGTTGCTGTATAAGCTACCTGACAGAGATGGTTTAATGATGTCTGTCGTTTAAGTATCTGGGAAAATCTTCTTGACACTGAGAATAAAACATATTTATTCAAAAATAGCCTTAGAATACCAGCGAGATTAATTTTGTTGTTTTTTTATTCTTGAATATCTTAGCACATACATTCAAACTTTATGTTGCGCAAGTTCTCAGGCAGGTCATGTAATGCCACTTTCAGCCACTCGTCCAGCTGCTTGGCAAACTTTCTGATCACCTGAGTGAGGCTGCATTATCCAAAACACACAAACAAGGATATAGTGTAGTACAGTATGCATAAGTACATTACACAGTACAAAGGATGCTCTGACGCATTAAAATTTTTGACCTTTTACCTGGGGCAATACAAACAGGAGTCATGCGTCATTTATGGGAAATCTTCCCAAACCCTTAACCATCAGTTAATTACACTGATGTAAATGTTTGATATGCAAATGCCAGCAATGATCCCACAGTATTAAGGGTATTTATTTAGCTTGAAGACAAAATTCCATTTGACCAATGTTGATGGGTGTTTTAATGCCATGCCAGCTTTCTTGTCTATTTTCAAGACAATGCCGCACGTTCAATTTAAAAACCTACTAAAGGACTCTACTCTGGCATGAGGATCTTCATTTGATATGAAGAATTTGTGTGTGATACTGTAATGTCTATTCGGCATTGTGTATATATGATCTGATTCCAGCTATTACTGAAAATAAAGTTGTGGCTTTTACCACCAGTAGGGTTAATTTCATACAGTTTGTTGTTCTTACTGAGGCAGTTCTGATTATGTTAAATGTGAGATATAATGTTCAAATATGCACATAAAAAATATTTATAAGCTTGAAAAATCTTTGTTATCCTATTAATATGTGCTTTTACTTGACTTTAACTTTCTACTGTCACCAAGCCCTATTATTTTGTCAAATTCTCCTTTTACTTTCCAATTTTCCGTATAGGTACAACTTTTCAAAATCAAACCCTGTCATAGTGTTATGGTTTTTTTCTAAATATCCAATTTCACTCAGAATTATGTCACAACAAGGAAATAAAAAAGGTTGCATTTAGTTCTAGGTACTGCAGAACTTTCCAAAACTGCAAGTGCATAAATTGTGATATGCACTTTAAAAAAAAAATCTAAATAGACAGGAATGGGACTCACCTGTCAGGCAGAGCCTGTAGGACGGAGGGCATGAGGACTCCTGAGATGGCCTTGTACAATATGGAGTCACACACACCAACTATATTAACCACTGTAGAAGAGCCCAAGACAGGGAGCATGTGTGGCGGCATGCCTTGCCAAAAGTGCAACAGGAAGCTCTGGACCTAGGCATATACACAAACACAAATAAACAATGCGATAACGCATAATGCCAACAGATGAAAAAGCTTGAAAAAAACAAAACAATTCAGAATGCAGACCTCATCAAAGTTGGCTCGTATGACCGTATCCAGTATCCTCTGGCAATGAGTTCTGTA
Organism: Carassius auratus; assembly: GCF_003368295.1. Lineage (NCBI taxonomy): Eukaryota > Metazoa > Chordata > Actinopteri > Cypriniformes > Cyprinidae > Carassius > Carassius auratus. Next base: position 6,659,418 of record NC_039285.1, read on the forward strand.
CATCATGATAAAGGTTGAGACCTTGTAGTGGAAAAAAGCTAATTTAAATGACTTTTTGTAATACTTTCCCTCAGAGAACAATTCACTTAGTGTTAATGATGCCATACCAAATTCATTCCTGACTCATGGTCATGCATTAATAAGACACTAAAAGACTCTAACACTAAAGAAGGAGGATACAAATACCAAACAACCAAGCTGCTTTCATGAACAATGCCTATTTACAAGGTCTTGCCAAAGCAGTGTATAAAAAGAGGCTTTAAAGATCAGAAACTCACAAACCATTTAAAATTACAGGCACCTTTTTAAAGCGAGACAGCTAGTGCCCATCCTTTGTCCAATGCGAGATCTTATTATCTACTCGAAAGATTAAGAGTTCGCTAGGAACCAACACATAAATCCTCCAGGTCCTCATCTAATTCAGGCCCAGGGTCTGACACATGAAAGCAGGAGGGGTGGGGAGCAGGCAGGAGGAGAGAGAGGGAGGTTAGCAGTTAAAGTTTTAGGGATCTGTTTACCTTCTCCTCTGGCAGACTGGCGGGCAGATTTAAGTCTTTGACATTTGGAAAGTCTGGCAGGAGAGTGCCCAGCTTGGAGCGCGGTGAATACGCCACTGTCTGTTTGGTGACCTCTTTCTTCCCCGTCTCGTTCACCCACGCAGCGCCCTTTTTAGAGTACATCACATCATAGTACTGAGAGCTCTCTTTCACAGCGATTCCATAGTAGTGATACCTAAGAGGGACAAGCGCGTGCCAAGTTGAAAATTATACATGAGTTGCAGTTTGTTTGCTGACTAAAACGTTTTTACTGAAAAAGTGTTCACAATCTCTGCACCGGTACTTTTTTATACACAAGAATAACATTTTGTCACATCATCTATGGAGCGTAAACGGATAACTGCATTTTGGGCCGTAGGTGAGATAAAGCATGAACAAATGTACTTTTTGTTTGGAATGAAATAATACAATTTCATACATTATAAATAATATAATCTCTCTCTCTCTCTCTCTCTATCTATCTATCTATCTATCTATCTATCTATCTATATATATATATATATATATATATATATATTTGAAAAAGTATCATATATTTTGTTGTAAATTTAAAAGTAATGCGTTACTTTACAAGTTACTTGAAAAAAAGTAATCTGATTATGTTACTCGAGTTGTAATAAATTACCCCCAACACTGCTTGTGGACTTCTGACTGTGACCTTCTTGACAAAACATATTTAAAGTGACATGACAAATGTAAAAAGTTAGAAATGTTTTCGGAAATTGAATAAGGAACTTACTTTGACTGGCCTCTGGTTCCTAGCCTCCGTGTAGTTAATTGAGGAAACTGTTGTCTTATTATCTGTTTGGATCAGGTAAAAAGAAAAATAAATACTCATGTATTAAGCTTTTCTGGGCACATATTTAGCGACATCAGTGTGTTATCTGTTACAACTATCACAAAAATATCTTCTCAATCATCTTGTTAGATTCATACACGTCCAAAGACATTTCTTTTCTCGCCAATCTCTCGTTCTCTCTCTACTTTTTGTCCATGAGCTCCTTGGTCCAGCTCCCGGTGCAGAAAACTTTGCAAACAGTGAAACTCTCTATTGTGTGGGATGAAAAAAAGAGGCCAAGCTGTGAAGTTTCTGTCAGGCTTGGCTTGATAAATGAGCAGACAGGGAGGCAGGTCCAACTCTCTCTCTCTTTTTTGTCCCGAATCAATGAAGCCTTCCTAAAGGACACCCCACGCTGCTCCAGCCACTGATCTAACATTCCGCAACATCTCACCCTTCCAAATTTCCTTTAATTACACATTAATCCAGGCCCCTTCTCTTTTTCAATATCCTCCGACAGGACCCGGGGGAGCAGGGTAAGGGTGTGTCGGGGGGGTGGCTATATGAGTAGTTGGGTTGAAGGGTTGTGGGAACAAGGGTGAACATGTTCATTGTTTATATTGTCCAGCTATGAGTTTGCAGAAGAGGTGTAAGAAAAGGCCACTGGCTGTGGCTCTTTATAATACCCAGTATTATGTCATGCTTTTTTTTTGTAACAGATGTTTTCCTTCCTCTTTCATGTGAACATGCATGTTTATAGGATCTTTGATGAGAGAAAACTCCATGATTACCTCATCAAAACTTGACTATCAGAAAAGGTGGAATATTTTACTTAATCACTGAAGCGTTGAATATTTACCTTCCCGAAGCTTGCAGCGTTGACCGGCTGAGAATCAAGTTTCTCACAGAAGTCCAAATAATGCATGTACAGTGCACTGCGAGGAATACAAACACCCTCTGCGATCTCATAGTTCTCCTCCAACCTGATGAAAACACAGTTCAGTCAGTGCACATGGAAGCTAGTGACTAGAAAACACTTCTCAAAAAATCATAAGTCAATACTAAACTCTGTAATTAAACATGGAGAAAACATAATAGTAGTTCTAAAACAAATATCATTGCCTTATCATCCAGTTACACAATTCAAGAATTGGCCAACATGAAATTTTAGTTTATTTTACATACTTTCAAGTAGTGCTTTCATAATTATATGCCAAATGTTCTTGCACTTACAATTTTGTTGTGATATGTGACCTTGGACCACAAAAGCATTCATAAGGGCAAATGTCTTGAATTGAGATGTATACATAATCTGAAAGTGGAATAAATAAGTGTTGCATTGATGTATGGTTTGTTATGATGGGACAATATTTGGACGAGATACAGCTATTTGGAAATCTGGAATCTAATAAAAAAGTGTGGTTTAGTGAATATTTCAAAAGAGAGAAACAAGTCAGACAAAAAGGGCTTGAAAATAAACATATAAACTGTTTGCGTGTGTGTGTGTGTGTGTGTGTGTTTTGCTAGTAAACTAGATTGAAAAACATGATTTTTTGAAGAAGCAATTTCTCTGTGAGGTTGTAAGTCTGTTTTCCTTTCTGATACTTGAATGCTGACAAATTAACAAACTGTTTATTACTGTTTATTAAACTAACAAGCTATGTGACATTTTACAAAATTGAGCCCTGAAACTATACACTGATAGTTAAATTTCTCAAAAACATTTTATTTCACAGACTGAAGTCAATTGTTGCTACTGGATGTAACTTAAAATATCAAAGCTAATTAAATTAAATATATATATATACACACACACACACATACACACACACACACACACAATTATATGATTAAGTGACATTTCTGACTCACCATTGTAATGTGGCAGGTGTTGAATGTGGCTTGGATGCTCGGTTGTTTTCCTTCTCCTCGTCTTATATAAGAAGAAAAACACAACAATCAGGTTCATAATTTCTATTTAATAAAGATTACATATAAATGTCTTAAATATTATATAATAAATTTAGCATTATATATATATATATATATATATATATATATATATATATATATATATATATATATATATATATATATATATATATATATACACACACATGTACATAAAATTGTATGTCGGAGTTTTACAAAGGTGCCCTTTAAAGACATGTTCTATCATAATACTCACATTACCTATGAAATAGTTGTTCATGTTTCATGTTGTTATATAGTTTCATTTCATTTATTCATGAATATTCCTTATACTTACTTTCGTCGTTGGACATATTTCCAGTAGAAGAGTGGCTGGAGAACCGTTTGCTTTCGTTTTCGTTCAGACATCTTTCAATCCAGCTCTCTGCAAAAGTAAAACATATACTAGACTTTTGTTTTAGAAGTTATTTGACAGCCATCAGACAACTAACTCAAACGGCAGGTGAGAAGCACTTTCGACTTGATTCAAATATTATTTTAGGGATGATTTGATGAAATTATTAACACTTAAATCTACATGGAGAACTGCTTGCTCTCGCATTCGCTAAGACATCTTTCAATCCAGCGCTCTGAACAATTAAGGCGTAATGTAGGCTATATACATATTTATACACACACACACACACACACACACACACACACACACATATATACGCCTTATTTATTGTAGGCATATATGGCTGTCTTCACAGTATTTGTTAAGACCAATCTTTTTCTTCTGCAAAGAAACAATATAACAATTAAACGTTTTAAACCACAAGTGTTTCATTTAGCTTGTTTTAATTGAATATATTTTTTTCTGTTCCATTCTATTTGTATTTATTTAAACATCGCCTACATTTCAACGCCATTTATCTTATTCTTCCCCATCAGCAGAAGCAACAGGTGCATGACCTCGCTATTTCTAAACTTAACTATTGTTTTTCTCCCCACAGCTTAGAAAAAAAAATTGAGAAGGGTTGAACTGTAATTGTTCATTTGTAAATTCTATATAACGTGAATTATTCTTGTTCACACGTTATTGCAGCCGCTGTCTATGGAGTTGAGGGCCATAATAATGACGGTGCAATTCAATTACAATCGATTGTGCGGATCTTTGGGCAGCTCGGATTCTATTTGAAATGTTTTCAGCAGAACTACAGGAATCCAGCATTGTCCCCGAGGCGAATTACAAGCGCGCGCACGCTCAATTTATTCCGCGCGCTCCTCCATAGTGGTGTCGTCATAATCGAACCTTTTTAGCGGGTTTTCGTTTCTGCTATGTAAGTAAACCTGCTCGTGTCCTTACATCACGAAACAGAAACACTTATAATATAATTCGATTCGAACTTATGTCAGTCATGTTGTCCTGCACTGGCCATGGCAACGGTCACTATAGCATCGGTTGCCAAGACTGCGAGTCGATTGGGAAACCAAATGGCGGCTGAAGTTATAGTGATAGTTATCAGACTTAAAACTTCTGTTGTTGAAGTCATTTGACAGCCATTAGACAACTAACTACTCAAACGGCAGGTGTAAAGTGAGAGGCAGCTTCGACTTGATTCAAATATTATTGCAGGTCTTAATTTTGGGAGCTAAAAAATACTTGAATGTGGCCTAGCTTTAATGCGTCATAATAATCAAATCCTCATGATCAGTTTCATCAGGAGACAAACAAGCAGAATTAATAATAATAATAATAATAATAATAATTCCTCACAGTAGCCTATTAGCCTACAAGGCATCTAATAAGTGGGTTAAGGCCAATTATTATTATTATTTATTCAAGTTCTTGAAGTTGATTTATTTTTTACAAACTAGAAAACTAATTTTCCACAGTTATTGAGAGGCAAAATAAAGCTGAAGTGAGATAAACTAGTTAAATTGACTTAAAACGTGAAATATCCCTCACATTAAAAAATATATTTTATGAGGTAGCCTAGTTTTTTAAAGGTCACTATCAGTGATGACACAAGATAATAAAAGGCTGTCTAAACGATTTATTTGACTTTTGAAATAGTATTAACATGCTTTGAAATGCCACCAATGGTTATTTTTACTTTTAACAACATAGTCAAGTTTATTTTTGCTGACATTTTATTTTAAATGTATTATTATAATATAATTATTATTATTATTATGCAGCTGTTAATATGAAGTAGCCTATATTTAAAAAAAAATCTCAGAAACTAATCTCTGTTAAGATTGGCCCAGTCAATTGAAATCAGATTTTCTGTCTGTAATTTAATTTTTTGCCCTCTGAACAGTTCTCTAAATAATTGGATTAAATCCAATTTAAAAGCGAGACTGATCCGAGATCATTTATAATCATGCATTGAATATATGCGTGTAAATATATATAAGCGTGTAAAAGTGTCATCTGAATATGGCAACTATTCAATAATTAACTTCTTTTTTTTTCATAAAAAATTGCATTGAACAGAATTGAACAGAGTAACTGCTTTTTTAGGCCACATGGAACACTTTTAAAAACAAAATTAGTAAAAAAAAAAATTTGGATCAAAACACTACAGCAAGACATCTGTTTTCTAAATATTTTGTATGAATTATCACGTTTTCTTCAGAGTTTACGTATATCTTCAGAAGAAGCCATTTTATAGTTACCAGCAGTATAGTGCGGTTTCACTCAAGTCAAAACTTGGCTTGAGCAGGTGCATCATTTTCAGAAAACTGCGACAAACTCAGTACCTTATGCAAGTTTAGTTAAATTTAGGACTAACTTGCCATCAGTCCAATTGACCGAATCCCAAAACGGTATAAAACAATAATCTCAGCAAAAGAACACCCATCCCGAGCAATTAAAAACGAGGCCAAAAAAACATGCCAACTTATCTCTTGGTGAACTAGATTAAAGAGCTTCCCTTACGGAAGGTTAAAAAACTTTTTCTGATGCCAATCTCGGGTCACACAATCCCAAGGCCTGTTTCATGTTCCAAAAGAGCCCAGATCCCAAGCGTCTCAATGTCACAGCGGTACACCAGGAACCAACCTGTGGAATCCATGTCAGGCTCTTCCAGCAGCCCACAATGCATCCTCTTCCCAAGTACGTTCCAGGGGCTCCTCTGAGAAAATGGCTCCGTGCAGGACTCCCCCTCCTCAGCTCCCTCTGTCTCTCCGAGAGAACTGCCCGGCGCTGAGATGCATAAGATGTGAGGTCCGTGGAGAGGGTGGCGGTGGTGATGGAGGTGGGGGTTGTAGGAGCGGGTGGGGTGGAGACAGGGTCACAGACTCCAGAGATCCAGCGGGGGAAAAGCCAGAGCCGTCAAAATGTTTGCTGATGTTTCATGGGAAAGGGGCTGATTTTATAGGAGCCCTGATGGGGGACATGTCATTGATAGGCTCGGCAGGCTGATGAATGGCTTCGAGTCAGATGGGGATGTGGCAAGGCTCACTGGAAGTCTTTTGTGGGGCTGTTTTGAATAAGAAAAGCTCCCTTCCCAGAAAAAAAAGAGGCTTAGATCTACGCAATCCCAGCACTGTGGCCTCCCCGTCTCCCATTATAGCATTTAATACATTTTCGTACCCTCTTCGTACACACACACACACACACACTGCCCCCACTGCTTCAGTTTTAAAGTTCTCCATCCAAAGGCCACTTTCTGGCCCATTGCAGATTTTTTTGCTGTCTTTGATGCCGTTAATTGATCTCAAAATGGCAATGTCAAAGTTGCGTTCATTTAAAATCAGTGCAAAAAAAACAAAACACTGAACTCTCACACAAATGTTCATCATCATTTTGGATGCTTTTGACATCAAATGCCCATTAAGGCCATTGGCAAAACTGGAAAGAGAAAGTTTGGTGGACCCCCCTCCCCTTCTTGCTCTCTCCTTGAAGCAACCTTATTTTAGTGTGCCGGGAGGAGAGTGCGGCCACAAAAGCGGGAAGTAAAAGTGTAGAGCCTGAGGCTGGGAGGGCTCTGATGGAGTGCCTACAAACTGCAGAAGGGAAAGCTGTGATTAGAATATGAATGGAACCACGGGGGAAAGAGAGAGCAAGTAGGAGAAAGGGGGATTATGGTGGAACTGCTCCCCACTTGCTGGATGGCAGAGGAACGCTCGATACTACACCTATAACGATGCCAGGATGGGGTCCTCACTGCGAGGTGGTCAGACTTCAGCTAGAGATATTTGTCATTTGAGGTTTAGATGGAACTAGAGTACGGTGTCCCTCAAAACATGTTTGAACACCTAATTTAAGATTTGATCATTGCATTACATACAAAATATAAAACCAACTTGAGCAAATCATTGTTAAAAAGGCTTTCTGGTTGTCAAATATGAATGCAGAATGTCCACAGAGGATAGTTCGTTTAATTAAATTACTGAGAAAACTTGACAATTGACTACCTAATTGCAGAAAATTACTCTTCTAATTGATTTCAAAGTAGTTAAATTAAGTTTGCAGATGCCATTGTTTTGATATTTTATTGACCAATGCAATGCAATTTTGGGAGGAGCAAACTAAGTCGGGGGCAATGGCTGCTGACAGTTCAGCTTTTCCTTCACAGGAATAAATGCTATTATAAAATATATAAAAATAGAAAACAGTTATTTTTGACTTGTAATATTATATAGAATTATTTTGGGAAAAAAATAAAAATAAATAATAATAAAAATTTTTAAAAAAATATATATATATATATAAACAGAACAGTAGTGTCCCTTTCATATTAAAAAAAAAGGAAACAATAAATAAATAACAGAACTAATACTACAAACCATCAAAGAAACAGAACAAAATAACAATATCCCAGCTTTCATTAGAAGCTGTATGGATTATCCAGCACCTCTAACAAGCTGGGAAGTGGATGGCAAGAGAGAGCCAAACATCAATGTAAATTTCCGTAATTACAGTTTTAAAGATGAAGGCTGTGAAGGAAAAGGAGGAAGAGAATCTTTGCATCCTCTCCTCAGAAGACTTCCTTTTTCTGTTCATTTACTCTAAGTCTCATTAGCCCCTCATTAGCTAGGACAGGTGCAGCTGGCCAAAAGAGACACCCTCAGACCCCTATTCCACCCCGCCTCCCCCCAACCAGCGAGTGAGTGAGCCGCACTGTCAGTGCCCATTCTACCGATGTGAGATGCATTCTTCCAATCAAAGCCTTCCCCGGTTGCTTGGTGGGCGGGAATTCAATCTTTGAATAGTGGATGATTTAGTGTACAAAAAAAAAAAAAAAAACAGCAAAGTGGGAAGGTGGTGTCAATGTTAAAACAAGCTCCTTCCTACTGTCAGTGTTGTCAGATTAACAGTTCATCAAGATTGATATATATATATATATATATATATCAATAAGATATATATATATATATATATATATATATATATATATATATATATCAATAAGATAGATATATATATATATATATATATATATATATATATATATATATATATATATATATATATATATATATATAATTATCTTATTGATAAGATAGAAGATGTTTAATAAAAATGAAATGAAGACCTTTCAAGTAAGGCTTAATCAATGTTGTATATGTAGTCCTTAATAATACTGTACCGCTCCTCTGTGTGTAAGCTTTGGTGAAATGCTGTAATCACTCGCCTTCACTCATTATATCGAGCCAGTTTGAGGCAGGGGATGATGGTCATGGACTGTAGTTCTTGGAAGAGCAGTTTGCAGGCATATGGAATTCGTAGAGGTGACACATAGCACAAAGACTTGCAGTAATGACACCTGCAATAAACAGACATTAAAATTTATCATTAATCATTAAATCATAAAATCATTTTATTGCCCATCCTGAATATCCCAGCAAGCCACACTGGCTGGACACACATCCACCTCAAAAGCATCACTGGAGATCATCAGTCGCTTGAGCAGCAGCATGCTGGCTCTGTAGCAAATGAGACAGTCTCATTCCATCTCTCCCAGACAGAGACCACCATCTCTGGAATGACCCTCAGGGGGCTGCACGTTCCTGCATTATGATAATAATATAAAATAAAAATAAAAAATAGCATTGAATTGCAATAAAGATAAAAGCCAGAATAATAAACTATTTATTATCGCAAAGAATAAATATAATAAAGCAAATTTCAGAGAATATTTTCGCCTTTTTACCTAGTACTGCACTCAGACCATATGCTCTGGCATGCATTTTATCCAGCACCATGTGCTTTAATTTCTGATAACAGACTGGACAGAAGCAGATGTAAGCCTCCAGAGGTTCCCTAAGAGCAAATTACCCCAAAAACGAATTAATTAATTAAAGTAATGTGCAACAGAGAAAACACTCTCTGGTGGTTCTTTTGATTTTTGCAATATATAGAAATTCTAAATCAATGTACAGTAGCTATTCATTTTAAAGGTATTTAAATCTTCATAAGTTGACACTTTATAGGGTTCCATTAGTAAACATGCGTTAATGCATTAACTAAAATGAACTAACGGTGAGAAATTTGTTATTTTAGTTCTTCATCTTTGTTAATGTTGGTTAATATAAATACAACTGTTCATTGTTAGTTCATGTTAGATTACGTCCATTAAATAATAGTAAACAGATTAACATTAAATGCGTTAGAAGTATTGTTCATTGTTAGTTAGTGTTAACTAGTTAGCTAATGTGTTAACATGAAAGCTTATTGTAATGTGTAACTTAAAGCTATAAAACAAACTTGTATTGATGAAATAGAAATATGCAAATGAACAAAAGTGATGCAAAAGAACAGTTTTTACCCAATGATGCCTGAGGTGGCATAATTCTTGCCCTGGTAATTGGTAGTCCTCACACACATCCTTCACTTTACTGCCCCCGAAAGCAGTCCCATAGTGAAAACGTCCATCCAGCGCCCCTGTTTTACCAGCCAACAGCTCAATCAGCTTCCCAACCTGAAACAAATCAAAGCAGAGCTCATTTTATTAATTTGATTTCTCGTTTTCTAAGATTGACACACATCCTAAAAATGTATGTGTTGCAAGCTCAATGGCTCCTTGATGGAAACTAATAACTTTTCCCCCCTGCAGCAGTGTAGATGCCCCTGTTTCCCAGTCCTAACAGTGCAGCTGGTGAATGTGAGTGACATCATGTTGAGGTCACACACCGCTGCACGACAGAAACCTTTAGTGAATTCACTCGCAGAAAGAGCCAAAAGATCTTTGACTCCTTGTCACTGAGAGAAATCTATTCCTCAATTCAAAAGATTTCCTATATGACGGCCTGCTGTTTGCACCAAAACACAGAGTTCAGAATTAGAAAGCATGGGGGAATTAAGGTCTCTGAAAACTGAAATTGTGAGATTTGCATAAACTCCACTGTATAAGACAACCTTAGGTAAACAAGAGCATCCATTATATAAATGTACTACCATTCAAATATATGTATGTTTTTGTAACTTTCATCATCCAAAGGCCTATAAAGCAAACGTATTCAGGTCTGCTGAAGTGGAACCATTGGATATTCAGACTGCAGGACAGAGTGAAAGTGGTCCAAAGCAGTCAGTGAGAGTGTAAATGTTTGCAGTGGAGTTCCTCACTCTTCCCGCAGCCAGAGCAAACACATTATTGGGTCATTTGCAAGTGATAAAAGAGAGAAGAACAGGAGCAGGAAGTGAGGAGAGGTGCTTAGCTGGACAGTGAGAAGAGGATTATACACCAATAGTTTCCCCTTTACCATGGAGCGCACAAAGTAAGGTTCAACTAAGGTGAGCGATAGAGAAAAAAAAATCTGGGCTCTTCGGAAGAACTCTCTCTCTCTCTATATATATACATAAGCTTTTCAGAATAGAAATCTCTGAATCAATTTAAAAGATCATAATGATTATATATCAATGTAAAAATAATTCACAAATAATATATGCACATATTGAATCAAACTACTCAATATTTTGGTTAAATGTTTAATACCACCAAAATAAGTACCTAAAGCAATGCAGCAATGAATCAGCACAGATCAATAATGAAAATAGAAAACTACATTTATTATCAGTTAATCAGGGAACCTCTTTTAGTGATGTCACCTTAGAATAGTGAATGTCACATTTTTCTCTGTTTAAAAAAGAAAGAAAAAAGGAAATTAGCTTTTTATCTAAAAAACAACAACAACAACAGTTTTGATTATGCTGCCCCAATTGTAACATTTACACTTCTGTTCAAGTGTTTGAAGTTTAGATTTTTTTTTCTCTTATGCTCACCAAGGCTGCAGTTAATCAATGTTGATCTGATTGCTGCTAAATGTTTTTTTTTGAAACCATGACACATTTTTCCAGGATTCTTTGATGAACAGAAAGATCTAAATAATTTTTTTTTTTTTTTTTTTTTGCAACCAGGTTAATCTCTTTACTCTCACTTTTGGTAAATTTACTGCCTCCTTGCTGATTTAATCTTCCAAACGGTGGTGTATGTTTTAACACGGAATTTCCATATTTGAATACAGAACAAGTAGACAAATATTATTTTAAGTTAAGAAAATAATTGATAATCCAATAAATCTAGGCATTAAATAAATGATCAAAACAGTTGTTAGTAGCACTAGCAGCCGCGTAGGTAAAAGGATTTCCTGGTGCAAGAAGTGAGAAAGTGAGCAAGAGTGCAACAGAAGCAGAGAGGTAAGTGAGAGCGGTTCCCATAGCACACATCCTCTGTGTTGTTTGTTTTGTGTGAGAGGGAATGATAAAAGAGGCATGAAATCAGCAAAGAAAAGCAGGACAGCAGTAAGAGTCCATGGCCCTCCATCACTGGCTATACAGCCCCACTGTGGCGGCTCGCACAATGGACCCTGCCAAGACAGCTGTGTGTGTGTGTGTGTGCTCCGGTGTGTGTTTGGGTCAGCGGTAAATAATTAACCTATCGTTCTCCGGTGACCGGATCTTATGAGGGTGGTAGAGGCTGGTCAGAATGGGGCCGCAGGATGAGGGAGGGGTTTAAAATGAGTCAGACAAAACTCCCGTGAAAGCCAACGACTCCAAACCATAGTGGGACATCTTTAATAGGCTTTCTTTTGCCCCAAAAGGTAGCTAAATCGCTTTCTTTGATGTACAACGTTCTCTCAAACTAATTTTCCAACAAAAAGCACCTAAAGTGCCCGTTTAGTGTGCACACAGGCGATTATAATAAAACCACCACGAAGAAATATAGAAACGTAAATGAATTCCTGATGAATGTTATTGTGTGGTTGGCTGCACAGTCGCGCACCTCTGGAAAACACAGCTCAATTTCTCCAAGTGGGACTGTCCAATAAAAGCCCGCCTCTAAATGCACAAAAGACATTCAAGAGAACGGCACTATCCTTCACAACAACAATTAGCTGCCCTGTGTTATCCTGATCCACCGACACTTGCCTGCTCCTTTAAATACAAAAAGCTTCTTTAAAAAGAGCAGTAAATACCATCTAGTGCGGTTAGCGGCTAACCCGTCCCTGACCCCTCCTCACTGTCACGTCCCATGATGAGTGCCAGTGGACGACCTCCACTAATGAAATGAGTGAATTATGCATGGCGCCAGTTAACGCTCTGATTAAAACATCGTACTGACCAGCTCTCTCAGCGGAGGTGCTCAGAAACAATGGGGGCTGTAAACACTTTCCCAGGACTGAGCTGCTGTAATAAATTTGCATAGTCTGGCATGGGACAAAAAGCTAATTAATTGAAAAACAGGCAAAAAAAGTTGAAGAGAATGGGAGGGCCAGCTGAGACGATATAACTTGGGCATTGAAAATAAAATTGGACATCAAGTTTAGAAACATCTCTGCCCACTTGTTAATGAGAGGTTTATTGTCTTCTTTTTGGCACGGTGCTGGAGTGTCATTTCATATGTTGGGATCTACTAAAGCAGAGGAAAAGATGCCAGTCTAGAAAAGGACAGAAAGGTTGAATCTGTACCATGTCGACTGCTGAACTTGTCTCCGATCTCTGGGCTTCGTGTCTGCCTGAGCAGGAGCTTGACCAAAAAGACATCTTCAGCTTTGGAGGAGATCGTCACCTTCTCATTGTAGGAGTCTGTTGCTCCTTTGTATCTATAGAATGAAGAAATTAGGCATTAGGCAAAAAAAACTTCTGTAACTACAGTATAGAACGAAGAAAGTGTGGATTTTAGAAGACTAACTCAATTATCTCAAATAAAACTATTGGAAGTTGTGGCCTAAAGGTTAGAGAGTCGGACTCCCAATCAAAAGGTTGTGAGTTCGAGTCCCGGGCCGGCAGGATTTGTGGGTGGGGGGAGTGCATGTACAGTTCTCTCTCCACCTTCAATACCACGACTTAGGTGCCCTTGAGCAAGGCACCGAACCCCAACTGCTCCCTGGGCGCCGCAGCATAAATGGCTGCCCAATGCTCTGGGTGTGTGTTCACAGTGTGTGTGTGTGTGTTCACTGCTCTGTGTGTGTGCACTTCGGATGGGTTAAATGCAGATCACAAATTCTGAGTATGGGTCACCATACTTGGCTGAATGTCATGTCACTTTCACTTTCACCAGCACCTGCTTGCTCTCAAACCTCTCACTTGTGAGGAATGTGACATAAAAAAAATCAATACATATTCTTAGATCAGCACATTCAAGGTTGAAATGTCTTACCAGGCAAGCAGAAGATGTCAGCATCCAGAAAACTGTGTCTCCAGGTTGGCTTGTGTGTTTCTGTGTCCAGCATTGGACCCTTCACTTTGTAGAAAGTCGGGTTAGTGTAACGCACGATGGTGATTGTTGTCTTCACCGTAGGCTTCTGTGGGCACACCAGCAGGTACATCAGGTTATCTATTTTGTAAATATGTTTTTATTTTTCATCATTAATAAATGTATTCATGTATTAACCAATGCTAACTTGTACAGCTTAAATGTTAATTTCTACAAATTCAAATAGATTTTTAAAACGATCCGAGAATAATAAATATTGCAAAAGTATTGTTCTTTATTTCATGATAGCCCCTGCATTATAAAATGTGAACATTTAAAGCTTCGTTCTTACTAGTAAGGCCTTTACAATTACCACTAAGGGTTTTCTTAACTTAAGATGTTGGTTACAACACAATTCAATGCGTTTCAAACAATATGAAACAGCTAATGCACATCTGATCACATTTAACCAACGGTCTGGGAGGAGTGTTGATGTGTAGGCTGGTGTTGGTAGTGATAAAATCTCTGGGGTGGTGGTTTAGCAATAGCAAGGATGGAGGGGTGGGGGTTGAGGTTAAAGCATAATAGCCGCTGTCCCTTGAGGCCTTGACATTTGTCAGATGCTATTACTCTACAATCAGGGTACAAGCACACAGTGTGTGATAATAGAGCTGGGGCCACACAACTGGATTTGCACATGTATGGGGCTGTCCGTCCACAAAAAAAGAAGACAAGGCCTGGGATATGGGGCCGAATATAGTTGCAGTCTCAGTGGATTTGTAATGTGGGTGGTGGCCAGGAGAGGTTTAAGTAGTTTTGGTAACCAGGGCAGCGGAGTGTGCTCTTTCCCTATTGCACAGCTGAGCACACTAACCCTGCTCCACACACTGAGCTCAGGACACAATGAATGCCTAATGACACTCACAGACAGTGGCAGGGAAAGTCCTCCACACACACACACACACACACAAAAGCAAGTCTACGAAAGCAGGCAATGTTTGATGTCCACATACATACAGAATGTGGAGTGTGTGTCAAAAGTTTTGAATGCCAGTGCGAAAGTGAGTGTGTCTGTGAGTGAATAGGAGTGTGTGTGTGTGTGGATGTAAGCGTTTAGAAGTGGATGTTTGGAGATGGAGACTGTAGTAGTCTTACCCATAGCACACTGGTAGGCGTTTCTGGGGGACTGGTTATGATGAGGGTAAGGAATCTAACCAGCACAGGCCCCCAGCAGCATGAACGGTTCGATCTCCAAATGGGTTGTATCCCTGAATAAAACACACATAGGGTTTTTTATTTTTTTATTTATGAGAACTCTTTATTTGGGTCTAAATGGATGCCATATATAGTGGCTCTATATGGACTCTAGATATATAAATGTACAAATGTAATATTATTATATTATGTTTGGCCAATATACAATAATAAATTCTAAAATTATTATGGCTAATAATTATTTTTGTTTTGGCTGATTATAAAATGATTTACTATTTTCCCTAGAAACATTTTTCTGGCCAATACTAATAATAACCAAATGATTATTATTTTCATGATGTTGCTGTTATTATCCATCTAAAAATAAATACAAAACTCTAACAATAAAATCATTTTAAATGAAATTCAGGCATCACAGCATTATGATGTACAATATGAAAAACACATATTCCCAGTGGCATTTGCTAATTCACATTTAAGAGCATTAATAATTCAATTATTAGCAATAGTAATTAAAGATTAAGTGAACAATTTATGATGATAAAGGCATATCCAGGATCAACAGATAGATCTAAATTAAAATATAGTTACATTAAATATATATATATATATATATATATATATATATATACATTATATTGACAATGAATATAGTACAATGCCCGGGATGGGATGGGATGTCGTCATGCTTCCCACAAGGCTATTGGTGCCAACTTAAAAAATTTTTTAAGCTAAACACTTTGCAAATATGTTTTCTATGGCAATGACAATTACAAATTAGTGTTTAGGTGTCCAAATTTTTTAAGGGCCTGAGTTATGTGGCTTAAATTAAGAACTCACTTGGCGATCATGTTCTCATATAAAGCAATGTTACAGTCATTTTCCACATTTACATCAAAATAGTCCACCAGACTCTCATGAAGGAAGTCCTCAAATGTTCAACAGGGAAAAGTGGGTGTTAAGAACACAATGAAAAAGGCATGCATAAGACTCTCGAATCTGCATACTGGACTCTCCATTCAGATGTAATTTTTAAATATTGATTGGCTTCAAACGCACCTGTAGCCCTGAGACAATTCCTCAGTGTGTTTGTTCTTTACAGCTGCTTGTCTATTCTTCACAATGATGTAGGGTCTATCAGGAGCACACCGAATGCAATTCAAATGTGTCTGTGCAACATACGGCAACTAACAACATTGGGCACTGGTTTTAAACCATTTATATTCCAAATATATTGTAATTATGTGATTTAAAGAAACACTGACCAGTACCTGCACAAACAACCCCCATCAGAAGAAATATATACACAGCGGTCGGTCAATTTGGTTGAAATGGACACAAACTCATTTATAAAACCAGCTCTACGCATCACTCTGAAGGTGTAGACCAATATGCAATAGGTCATTTAGGTCAGATTTATATCAGATGTGTAAATGTGCAAGTATTAATTCACTTTCAATAGAAAAAGTTTTAGCTTTTTGTTTGAACGATAAGAGAGACCCACTATGGTGCCACCCGGGCTCATACAATGCCTTAGTGTTGTGTGAGTCACTTTGTGGGCAAGTATGTTTGTGGATTAACTTGGGAGGGATTGTATTTATTTATGCATTGACACCTGCTGTGTTTGCTAATTAATTAGCCACAGTGACGGCCTGTGTAATTTGTAACTTATCAGCGCTGGGAAAAACATATACATGAATTAATTAGTAGGGTGAGTTTTCTGTGACATGACATTAAAAGGTAATCAATAGCACACCCTTTTGTAGTATGAACAGCAGACGTTCATTTGAATATTATTCAAATGCCTGCAGCCTGTCTATGTGCTTGAAAAATAAAAGGTGGAACAACGTGCTGTTTGGCTTCTGTTCTGCCTGTGTGTGAAGATACCATTGAGGAAGACGAGGAAGACAGTGGGGTAGGACAACTCCTCTTCACACAGAAGGATGACGTCCTTCACTTTCAGGTTGAAGGCCAGCTTGGTGATGGGGCCGTTCTCTATGTCAGTAGTGATGTGGGTCATCAGAGCCAGATTTTTTTACCAGACCACAAGCCTAGAAAACAATCAAAACAGCTTTGATTATCTAAATGATTTTAATAAGCACAATAAATCAGTGGTAAACCAATATGGCTTTTCCAGTGGTCATTACTGCTCTTTTCCATAAAAATAAATCATTAAATTAACTGTATAAATGCTTGCACTCTCACTGCATGGAAATAAGCAGTGTGAACATACTTCAAAACATGCATCCACTGATGATGTTGACAAGATGATGGTGTTTCGTAAATGAGGAACACTGTCCTCCTTCAGGGAGTCTGGGAGGGCTGGAGAGAGCGGGAACCGTTAATTTTTCTGGTTTTCTCAAACTGAGAGGAGATCCTGGTCATCATGCTCTGAGCTGAGATGTAAGAGAAGCGGGTTAGAACCTGAGTCACACCCTGCCTGTCCATCTTAAAAAAACAGGACAGCCAACGGATGACTTCATCTCTTCTTTTGAATCGCAAGTGTTGTCTTCTCCAGATAACTTGTTTTTATTAGCTTCATCTGGCTCTACCCCCCCCCCCATCCTATTATCCAGATTTAATAAACAGGTGTTTCCACGCCGTGATAAATTTGACCTCTCATTCTCAGATTTTCTTCAATAGAAGCCCCTCCCCTTCTGTTCTACATTTGCATATGCAAAAATAAACATCCTCACTGAAAATTAATAAAGAAATTAAGCTTCCACAACCCAGCCAGGCCAATTAGTTGAATGTCAGGGAATTGTAAATGAGGAGAAAGGGGATTGGAGGTGCTGGAAAGCATGCATGTGCGTGTAAAGCTCCGCTGAAAGGGTTCCTGTCACTCACTAACTCCCAATTGCTCACACACTATCATAAGCAAGCGCGTACACACATAAACACACCCCACCTCGGAGCAGGCGGAGGGAAATTAAAGGACTTAAGACGGCGGTAATTACATTATCACAGTCGGGCTGGTGGATTAACTCAATCGCTCCAGTCAAGGCGGCTATTCTTTTGTCATAGACAGGCTAAATTATAATAAAGTGGAGAAATCCCTGAGTTTGGCTGCGCTGCAGTCGGGTGTTGCTGCCACATATCTCGCCCGCAAACAAAAGCAGGCCGGCTGGGAATGAAGGGGAAGGCAGAAGCATAGGGGGTGCGGATGAAACAAAGCACTGGGAAAATAATGACGGTATTATAATGACAAGCAGAATAGAAACAAAAGGGAAGGTAAGGGATTGGGTGCTAGCCAAGTCTGAATCTGTTGGTTTTGGCTTCTGATCAGTTTCATAAGAGGCCAACAGTGTGTTTAATCAGAGGAAAAGAGATCAGTTATGTTAGACGAGAGCACAAAAAATGTTTGTGCGCACAAGCGAGACAGCGCCCGTGTCCAGGATGTAATATGAAATCTGCCGTACAGGAGGAACAATCTCAAAAGAGATACTAACAAACATTACACACACTAATCTTCAGCTCCCAAATACATGTCTGTGCCACGCAGGACAAAAACAGATAAATACACACTAGCATTATCATAATTAACAGCCTGAGCGTGGAGGGGTTGTCAGTCATTCCTAATAAAAGAGATGTGAATGGAAAAGAAGAGATGGATGTATGGATGAAAAAGGGTGCTGCACATTGTACTTTATTCTACGGTGAATATTTCATGAGCCTTGCATTCATCTGTGTGGATGCCAAGAAGTTAGAAACATTAGACATGACAAGGGCAGCTGAGGTTTGAGCAGGATGTGATACTGAGCATCACATTTTTCAATTTCTTTTTTGACAGTTACGAAAGGGGCAAGATACTTTTCAGACCAGATTCGAGCCTACTTCACTCATATGAACAACAGAGCTCAATAGACCTACCAAATGCCATTTCTGAACCCATAAACATTCTGAAGAGCAGGGTTGCAGGATAACCACCGTAAAATGGCATTCAAAAGCTTGAGGTTTTTGAAAGTACACTCTTTTGCTCACCAGGGCTGCATTTATTGGATTAAAGTTACAGTAACAACAGTAACATTGAAAACATCATTACAATTAAAAGTAACTCTGAATAAATCTGCTGTAGAACTGAGCACTTTATGCATGTGTCGCTGTAGCTGTATTTGAGAAAGCAAATAATTTATGCATAATACTAAATGATTATGTGCAGAGGTAATAGAAGAGCTGTTATTAAACCCTCTACGAGGCAGATACCTGGCCAGCCAACTCCAGACGTTTGTTTTCATAGTAACTGTGATCGTCCACTTTGCTGTCCCCTTGAGCGAGAATCACTCTATACACCATCACAGCTTAGCATACACTTACCTCGAAAGTTAAACTCTTTTCCCTGGAGACACCAAAAATTTGACAGGTCCAACAAACACTTTATTACCGATGTATTTTAGAGCCTGAAAGGAAAACTAAAAGATGCAACATTTCGAATTGTCTTTTACAAATATTTTCACTATTCTTTTGTATTTAGACTCGATGGCAGTTTTGCATTTCAAAGTATGTTATGAAGAATTATGTTACAAAGAATAAAAAGCATAATTGCTTTAGAGCCTCAATTAATAAGATTAAACACATCAAATCAAAGCATTTAATCTGGAGTGACCGAGCTGCTGCAGGGTTCACTGGCTTTCTAAAGGGGTATCAGAGAAATGGACCCCTCCATTCTCTGCAGACACATGCAGAGACACACACACCTGAGCCAGAAACTTGTTTTGCTCCAGAGGTCAAAGGTCACACAGACTAGGCTTCTCCTTTAGACCACCCACTTTGAGCCATGGAATGATGTGCAATTGACAAGTACCACTCCTCAAAGTTGTACCAAACTACTTCAAATGTTTCCTGTGTATATTGCGAGAAATGCATTAGCTGCTATTACAATTGTAATATATGTACATACACTCATGCAAAATATAAATTATATATAAACATGCATACTTTCAAAGGTGGAGCCTGTAATATTTGTTTTCCAAAGAAGTACAACAATTTTAAAAGTGAAAAAGAACAGCATTTATTTAAACAGAAATGTTTTGTAAAATTATAAATGTATTTGCTGTAAATTGAGCGATTTAATGCATCCTTGCCAAATAAAAGTAAACACAAGAAGAAAATCTTGCTGACCCCAGCTTAAATGTGCTGTAATCTCAAAAATGCCACTAGTCCAATAACTTTCAAATCGATCAAATTTTGTGGCTGCCCTTCATTTTCAATCTAGATTAAAACTCTTGACTGATTCTCAGTCCTAATAACACATCATATCTAACGGAGGTCTGCTCTGGTCAATCGGTACACACATGTAGGCTCATTAGCAGACCTTTGATGAGGCTCACACAATGTCACGACCACGTAAACAGACATTCACATCCGCTCACACACAGGTTGCTAGGAAGCAGATATGGCCCTTGCTGACCCATTGTTGAGTCTTGCAATGAATAATACATCTCAGATTCTTCAAACTCTGCCTCAACAGTGGGATCCTTGGTTTTTGAAAGCTTGAAGGTTTTAAACATTATTCAGTGGTCTGATCTTTAATCAAAAGCATCTGGTAATACTTCTAGTAACATTCAGCTTAATATTGTTTTGTATGTGTTGAACATTTACAGGCAATGCAAACCACTCTTATAAATTATAGCAGCGATTTAGTCAGCGGTACCTGAGTTTGGGAGAATATTTGGGCCTTCTGACACTCCTCCAAACTGAGAGCAAATGCAGCCATATGTTCCTCCGTGCCAGTCGTCTGAACTATCTCCTGATCACTCTCCACTCCCGTAGCCTGATGAATGACATAGTTATTAAAAGTGAAATAATCGAGTAAAATAAGAAATACAATGTATACAGTTGTGTATTTACAGCAAAGAGATTGCAATTGTTTTAAAAAACAAAACAAAAAACCAGAGCATGTAGGATCCTGCCCTAATGCAAAGGTGAATCTGGTGCCACAGGCCTCGATGACATTTATTTATGCTAATAGGGGACTGTGGGAACAGGACTGGGTGGATCACAATGCTTAAAGGTCTCCACCGTTTGGCAAGGCTGCTGTGAGTTGCAAGGAATTCCCGCTGGAATGTGCTGTGGATGGACAAGTGCAAAGCTAACAAGCTCGACAGTTGATTTACTCTTCGGCCTATCCCTAACCCATCCGACCCATATGTTTAGAGAGAGCCTGGGATCATGAGGGATTTAGGAAAGACACCGGTGATAGTACAAGCTGGTCCCCTGATATGAACTCTAATTAAATATCTGTTTCAACTGTCAGGTGATATTTAACACAGTGTCAAAGAACAGAAGAAACATAATAAAAAATGCATAGAAAGCAAGCATAAATACTAAAACAATTTAAATGCTATCAAATGCTTTAGGAAAGATCTTGTAAAAGATTTGGTCATTTTAAATGACAAAAGTATCATAACAATGACATTTCAATAAATGCTTAGAATATAACAAAAGCAAGTAACAGTAAAATATTAGAGTATAACATCACCAGATTTGTTTAATATTATTAAACAGATGCTGATGGGTCATTAAAGCGGTTCTAATTCCAGCATACAGTATGAATACAGTCACAGCAATTTCATTAACTAAAGAGACGGTATCATTTAAGTTGGGGATTTGTAAGAAATGTTAATGTCTTGTGCTCACCAAGGCTGCAATTATTTATCAGAATTAGAGTTAAAACAGTAATAGTGAAATGAAATATCACTAAAGTTTATATTACAAATATATATTTTTAAATAACTTATTCCTGTGATTCAAACCTGAATTTTCAGCAGACATTAATCCAGTCTTCAGTGCCACATGATCCTTCAGAAATCATTCTAATATGCTGATTTGCTGCTCAAGAAACATTTCTTATTACTATCAGTGTTGCAAATAGTTTAGTTATTTTCCGTCAATTTAATGCACACTTGCTGGAAAAAAAAAATATTACACCAAATTTTTCAACAGTACTGATATAATACCATTTAGCAATACTTTTAAATATGTGTAAATGGTTTTCAGCCAAGTTGCACTGTATTCTTTGTTGACGTGCGCCATCTACTGGTTGGAAACAGCATATGGCCTGAATCATGAAACTGTGCAATTACCTAAACCAGTGGTTCTCAATACCAGTTCTCATTTACCACTGCTCTGCACATCTCTTATCACTTCAGACAGTTGTTCTATTCCACCGTAAGTGCCCTGCGAAGTGGACATCACAGGATATTTTTTATTTACAGAGGTATATTACGTCACACTTCTCAAGTACGTTTCATTTAGCGTATTGTGACGTAGCACAAATCGAAGTATGGACTTCCTGCGCTGAGGGAGTAAGAAGCAAAGGTAGGGACCATGACAATAAAATAATACTAACTTATCATGCTAAATTAAAAATTAGCAAATTTGTCTAATTGGACAATATCCTTATTTCAGATACCACACTGGGTCAGCATCACTTGATCTTCTCATTCGTTTCATTATCTTTTTTATCTGGAGAGATTAGTAGACATTATGTGTATGCCACTAAAGTTTTTTGTCAGTATCAAATTGTTTTGCTGGTACAAAAAGAAATTAAAACAAAAATATAATGTCATGGAAACCACAACTATTTACAGTATATGTAGAGAAGTCTGTGAATGGTACCATCCTTAATAAGTCAACAAACCTCTACACTGATGAAGTAACTGAAGGAATCGATGTGCTGCTTAACTAAGAAACTAAAACAAAAAACACTAATATATAATATATAATAATAATAATAATTTGAATTAGAGGCTGTAAATGCAACATCATTCAACATAATTCTTGCTGGATCATAAGAATGAATCATATGTATAAGAAGAAAGCATGACAGAGAAAGACATCTCCGCAGCATTCGATCCTGCACTAGCCAACTGAGGGATAGCTTTTTCCTTCAGGCTATCAAAGTAATGAAAAGTCAGAAGAACTAATACACCCTACAGCATACTCCCAACACAGATTTTGTGTGAATTTGTAAAGTTTCAAATACTTAAAAAACAAAGTAGAAAGCCTGAAATACTCCTATATGTAAAATAATTTAATATTGATCTGATTTTTCATGCTCCCGACTTACCTTTACCTACCTTCTATTTTATATCTGTTTCATGATTCTATTCAACTCATATTCATACTCATACTAATATGTGATGTGATTTAAGTTTACATGCATGAATGTTTCAGATCAGCATTTCAGATTCAAATATTTCTGGTAACATGTTATCAGGCAACCATGTGGTTTCTTTCATAAATCAAAAGGAGAGACTGAATGCAGCATAAAACAGCATTTAGAATTCCACAAATCGACTTTAAGATTAACGGCCTGCCTAAACTACATTTTATAAAAGATTTTGGTCTGTCCATGTTAACTGCAAGTTTCAGCACAGCTCCGTGGATAAATAAGCTTTAGTGCAAACTAATGAAATGTCATTATTGAAGTGTAAACTATGAACTTTGCTGAAGCAGCACACGGAACAAGTTGTCACAATATAATCGTTTCTTTTCTCCGCGCTGGTCAGGGTTTACCAATCTCACTAAAGCATGCATGATTACTTTAAGGATTTGTTATAATAGTTTTCATAGAGATGACAGAGGAGGACTTCCATCTGTATAACAGATAGTAATAATTTGCACGAAAACGATAATAGATTTCTGTACACAAATGTATTCAATAAGCCAAAAGACTTGTTGAGATTTGAATGCTGTTCAACAGAAGATTTCTTAATTGCCTGGTTTGACAAGGGTTTCACCACAAAATGTTCTTACTTTTATTTTAATGTAAATATTTTTAATGTATTTTGTATGCCTGTGGTGGCAATGCCACAGCTGTACTGTGAAAACAATTCTTATGATAACTAGTATTTTTTTTGCGACAGCAATATTACTCTTTGTAAAAGGGTATCTTACAAATTTACGTTCATTGACAATCTTCATAATATAAAAAATTTCTGCTCTGACAAGTGACAAGTCATACACCTTTGGTTGTGGAATTAACCAACTGTGTAATTAATTGAAATGAATACACCAAACAATTAAAGCCTGCTTGCTTTCAGTATTTTATTCACCTTTAAAAATGAGTAAAAGTCAACAAAGTACAAACACGTAACTCTGAAATGTTTATGAGTTTCAATATATTTTCAATATAATTTTCAGCTGCTTACAATTTTGTGTACATGCCAGAATCGCATTAAAGATTAATGCTACATGATAGCCTTTACATAAACGAGAACATTATTGCTATCCTTAATTACTGCAGCAGAGGAAAAATAATTCATAATGAACAATATTTTGCTAATATTTTATCCAAATGAGACTTAAATAACATGCACACCTTTACAAACCAGATGTAAAGTATATTGTTCTGCATGCAAATGCACAAAGCATAATGTATGTATTGGTTTGATAAACCAAAATGTACAGGTCAAAATACAACAAAAAAATCCTTTTAGCTCTATTATATGTTTAAGACTGCAGCTGGATATATCATTAAAAAATATTGATGATCATTGCTAATTTAATTATTGGCAGTGTACAACTTTAATTTATCAACAATTTAATAAAATATATCTTTGATTTTGACTAAAAGTGTCCTTGTGCTCTTCTGCCACTATAATAACTGGCAAAAACAATCGGTCACAAATTTAGGCAGGCAGATGAAAAATAATGCAAGAATGCATACTGTATCTATCCAATAACCAGCAAATTACAGTAGGACTGCTACTCTTTTTAGTTCAGTTTAGTTCAAATCATATCACTTCGATCCACAAAAATGACCACTAACAATCTATAACACACACATAGGGAAGACATTCTTCCATCTACCTTTTTGAGACATTATTAAACAAAATGTTCTTAAAAGGCAATTGAAATACTTTAAATTGGTGTTTTGATGAGCTGAGACGTGGTTCTGTTTGATATATTTGGCATTCAGATGGAGGTGCGTGTTATGGAGGTGTTGGCAGAGGGATTGGCACAGTCACTTCCGATTAAAGCAGCAGCACTAGGGGCGAGAGTGTCCCTGCAGTGCCCTCAAACATTGGAGTCATCATCCTTCACACTGGCATTGGGGAACGACGAGGAGATCTCCTTGAAGAACTCATCCTCCTTCAGCATACTCTGATCACAAAAAACAGGATGCACAGTTTAGGCTCAAGCACACTACTGTATATATAAAGCAACTCAAGTCAGATCAGATGCGCAGCTGCTGGTTACCGTTAAGTTGTTGATGCCCTCTGAGAAAGCACCAATCTGCCTTACTGTCCCTTCAGAGTCCTCCATCTGGGGATTGTGAAGAGGAACAATTTCATACAGGTGTTAATGATTAATCAATGGTCAATTTATTGTTTTTAATGATTTGATGTAAGGTTACTGACTTTTGAATAATTAAATGGACATATGGAATAATTGAGGTTTTTTTTTAAAATGTAAAAGAAGTCACTTATGCTAACTAAGGCTGCAATCATATGACCGAAAATACAGTAAAATTGCAAAATATTATGTTATATAAAATATTATTTCCTATTGTAATAAATTCTAAAATGTAATTTTTTTGCTGTGATGGCAGAGCTGAATTTTCATCTGCCATTACTCTAGTCTTCAATGTCACATAATCCTTCAGAAATCAAAATTATTCTTTGCTATCACAGTAATAAATTACATTTAAAAACGTAGTACAATAAAAAAAATCATTCTATTAAATTGTAAAAATATTTCACAGTATCACTGTTTTTATTTTATCAAATGAATGCAAATTTTGTGAGCATAAAGATACTGCTTACAAAAACTTTTATTACTGCTTTAAAATATATTAAAAATAAATATTGGTAAATATTAGAAAAATATAAATTTAGGTAATTATTGATAATTAAAAATTTTTACTTATATAAAACTTAAATAAATTAAATGTTATTACATTTTTTACATTAAATTCTGTTGGCTAAAACTTAAGGTGAAAACTAAATATTACATAAATATACAAGTAATAAATGTATTACATATTTAGATACATTAAATATGTAAAATATTTTAGTTAAATTATTATTGAGCAAAACTATCACGTGACTTTTGTGGTATTAAACGTTAACGATTAACCTGTCTATCAGACAGCCAGGTCGATCAGTGCCAGTGGTCACTGCTTTTCACACTGTAGCATAGTGAAGCATCATGCACCAAAATGCACCATCATCCATCATGCACCACAAAGCTTCTATCACTACCTGGTCGAATCGATCTAGGTCATCATCATAGATCTGGAGCTCCATGCCTCTGTAGCCTTTCTGGAAGCTGCGTCCTTTGGGCATCTCCACATCCATGGGACAGACATACTCTTCATTATCCTCTTGCTTCTTCTTCCTACCAAACCCTCCAAACGCCAGCTTGTGTGGCTATATTTGACACAGACAGCATTTAAAATAAAAATATGTCAGCATTTGAACTACAAAATGAATGAAACATAAGCAAGTTCTGCAGTAGATGGTCTGGAGATCATACCTTGACTTTAGCCGTGGCGGTGAGTAAGGTGTAGTCTGGATTCTCTAAACACTCCTGTTTGAGTTGCTGAGCCTCAGAACCCACCAGCAGGTTGAAGTGAGTAGCCAGATGCCTCCGCAGCAGAGTCTTGTTGGGGGGAATATTCAGCAGCAAAGCCATTGTCTCCACATTGAAGCGAGGTTCCAGCACCTGAAACCACAAACAAAATTATGCCCATTTGATAAGAAAAAAATTGCACTTTTGCAGATGCTTTTATCTCAGCTATATTTCCACTTTAGCAACCTGGGGTTAACTCCTATGATATAAATGCATTTCACAGATGCTTTTATCCAATGTGACTAACATTGCATTCAAGGCACACATTTAATCACTTCTTGCTTTCCCTGGGAATCAAACCTATGACCTTGCTAGCATCCTGGTTTATGGATCAACCCTTTCAAGCGATTAACTTACAACTTTTCAGGTTTCTAGTACAAATTTGAACCATTCCAACCAATAACCTTAACTAGCACAGTCATTCACTCACCATCAGTCCTCCATGTACTCCACTGCCCCTCAAGTTGGGTGCATATTCAGCCAGGTCAGCAGACCGCAGCCATTCCATCACACGGTGGTTGGTCCACTGAGAGACCTCAGCAGGACTTATGTTGTTCTGAAATAAGGATTGCTAAAATAAGTTAAAAAAACAAACAAAAAGAAAAAACAACAGGATGGCACAGATTAGAGTTTGGTCTCTTTTCCTACCTCATCTGAAGGTCTTCGCCGCAGACAGTTGGGGTCGTAGCTGTTGAGTCGGAGCACCTGGATGGCTCTCTTAATACTGAGGTGATGAAGAACACTGCCCACTTTCAGAGACAACAGGTCATCCTGTTCAGCATGGACAGGAGAGAGTGGACTTGAAGCAGTTTACAATTCTCAAGGATCACGTGACACTGACTAATGACTGGAATTCGGCTTTGCCATCACAAAAAATTATTACATTTGAAAATTTATTAAAAGAGAAAACACACATTTGAAATTGTACTAATTTTTCACAATATTAAAGTTTTTACTTTTAATCACATAAATACAGCCTTTTTTCAAAAACATTAAAAGCTAGTTTAACCTTTTATTCACAGATTTAAACTTTCATTTATATGTCAAAATGCAATATTAACCAGGAAAAAGACTAACCACAGTCATATAGTGAAGCATCCGTCCATCCACACGTCCCTCGTCAAACTGAGTCTTGTACTGCGGGAGGCCAATGTCATCAAGCCATCCTAGAACAGAAGGTAAGGGGTTAAGAGATTCAACCGGATACATTCAGTCTTAGTTTTATAACAATTTTACAACAAATCTGATACTGCGGATAAAAAAACATCCATTGCTTACTTGTCACCCATTGGTAGTCTAGTTTGCTTCTGTTGTCATCTTCCTCTGAGCCCAATGCCTGCAGGGCCAGCTGCAGTTTCTTCCTGTGCAGAGGGTGTTTTATTCCCAGCTCCTGCATAGAGAGGGCAGAACAGTCCTTAAACATGAATTTCAGACAGAAAACTGATTATTACCAGAATTAAATGTGGTCTTAAACATTTCGACACCACTATATGCTCTCATTCTGATTGTGAGTAATAAGAGCTCACTCTTTCCAGATCCTGCTGGGATGCCTGCAGGAGCGTCTGGCCTGAGGCGACCCACTGCCTTGCCAAACTCACGTACAACCCCAGTCCCTGCTCCTGCATCCAATCACACACCTGCTCCCGGGACCAGCGAGCAAACGGTGTATCCAGCTCACTGAAAAACACAAACAAGCAGATCTTAAAAGGTACAATCACCATACAGTGACTGCTGGAGATATTTGCCACAAAAATGTCACACTGGCAACATAATAAATGAGATTTTAATCAGGAACTGAAACTCTGGATCAATAAGCAACCTGTAACTCTGTCACCAGGGTGTTTCCCAAAAGCAGATCTTTCCATTTTGAGAAGGAGCTTTATCCTGTGTCAATGTGATTACTGACCTGTTGGTGTTCTGCAGGTCACGTGACCAACCCAGCCTGGGTCCAGCTGTGGCTCTGACTCCACCCCGTTTAAACTCATTTTCTGATAAGTTATCATCCAGGTTGAATGTGGTTGATTGACTTCTTCTGAGCCTTTAAAGAAGAAAGAAAAAGTCAAAGAATGTCATCAGTTCATTTATTGATACTGCATGCTTTAAATGTCCGACAAATTTGTCCACATTAGCTAAAAAAGTTTGCAACATGTAGGGTGATTTTGAATACATTTTAAAATTTTGTTCATGTAAAGAAAAAAGAAAAAAAAAACTTACATAGAGGTTTATATTAAGTAAATCAGAACATTCATAATAATATTGCAATATGATACTTATTTTTTTGAATAATATCACTTATAATATTTCTTTGAAATTAAAGTATTACAATAATATATTCTTTAAATATTCAGTATACAGTATTTTTTTTTTTTACTTTTATAGCATTTATTATATTTATTATAATTGAATTGGACAGTTTTTTTCATTTTAATACTTTTTTTAGTTAGTTTTAGTTTTTAATTTCATTGTTTTTTCTATTCAGCTTTAATTTATATTTCAGATTTAATAATTTTAGTACTTTTTAATTAAGCCTTTTTCAATTAATAAAACCAATGTTTAATAGTTTTAGGCTTAGTTAACAATAACAATGAGGGACATAAAATATGCTAGATAAGGAAAGACGCCAAGTGTCTGAAACGTCCAACCCTGCAGCTGTTTTAGACTCACTTTCCAAAGAGTGCTTTGATTCCTTTTGACTTCTTCTTGCCCTCTGGAGAAATGGGGAGAGTGTGTGTGCTGTCACTGTCAGCTGACCTCTGCGGCATGCCTGCCAGATCCAGATGGTCAGTGCCATCCCTCTCTGTCTCAGCTGTGCAAACAAACACATACACAAGAACAGAAAATGTCCTGTTGTCACCACAGCAAACTACGTTACCCATAATACCACAGGCAGTCGAGCATCAAATAAACTAAAGATTATGGGAAGGGAGAAAAAACAGGGCAGTTGTTAAGTTGGAGACCAGAGCAGTAAAAATGTCATGAATAACAGGAAGTTTAAAAGAAATAAAGCCCAAAAATGACAGCGTCTTCCTTGAACTACTGGAATCAGCATCATGCGGCAAGATTGCAGATGACTTCTCGTCTGGACTGAAGAACAAATGGATTTGGTTTATTTTAGGAGTGGAACCATGGAACAAAGTCACATGCTGACATGCAAGTGAACACAATGGAAGAAATATCATCTCTGTTATTGAATGAAACTAAATCCAGCCAGAACGTTCTTTCTTATGTTAGTTTGCATTTGAGGGGAACATATAGAGTTGTGAGAACATGGTCAGAATATTTGAGTGCTGGGTAATGTGGTCGAAAAATAACATGCGATGACGACAGAACCTCTATATTCTTCCTCTCGAAGGACTCACGTTGGCTACCACATGAGCCCAATTTTAAAACAAATCTATTTTGACTATTATTTTGACAAGAGGACTTCAAAAAAAAATCATTTAATATCCCCTCCTGCTATGAAGAAAAGAAATGAAAATAAACCATCTTTGCTCCAAAATGTCTTCCTTTCTAAAGACTTCTGAATAAGGCTTAAAACTAAAATAACATTTGAAAAAATTAGTTCCTTCCTACAATATTATGTTGTATACTGATTTTGATCATTTGGGTTTTCAGAATTAGTAAAATATTTATTGTATCTGTGTGTTTTGACTTTACATGTATTTAATATACTGACATTGAGCAGGAGCAGAGTTAGAAATGGTAAAACATGGTCAGAGAACCAACTGATTATGTGTGGAAATACATCAAGGTAAGGGATTTTTCCTTGAAGGAAAGAACGAAATGAAAACACATCCAGGTTCTTTTCTCTCCTTCCTCAGAGAGGCCATTTGGCAGGTCTAGCCTGTAAATGGGTGTTTGTACTAAATTTGGGCACTCTTGACTCATGATGTTTTTATCTAAATTTATTTTTGGATGTTTTTTTTTGTTTGGTAATTTTAGCTTTTTTAAATCAACTGTAACTGACCATGGGCATATCGATTTAGAAGAAAGAAGTCGTACCCAAATTAGGGGCACTAGCAGTCCTCTTCCCTCCCTTAATCTTGAAGAATCCCCGTCCAAAAGAAGATCTCATTTTCCTGGTGCCGAAGCTGTCATCCTCAGCAGTACGAGAAGAGCTTGGGGATCTGGGTGGAAGAGTTGTGATCTTCTTGAACTCATCAAGTTCATCGCTCTAAAAGTTCAGGAATTAAATATTTCAGATTATTTTATAAGCTTTCATGTCAAATAAGCTTATGTATGTAATATGAAGAACATTCCAATAATATAATGTAAATTAAAATAGATTTATTATAATAAATTCAAATTTAATATAACAACAGCAATTCATAATAATAATTGTAACAATAATTATGATTAATGGGAGTATTACTAAAAAAAGAGAGAGAGAGAGAGAGAGAGAGAGAGAGAGAGAATTACCTCAGGCTTCTGATCTACTGTTAACGGCTTCTGGAATTTAAAATTGCACAGACTAAATCACTTTAAATATTCAATATATTGCATAACCCTAATAAAAACCTTAAAGATAAATACACTTTTACTGAAAATTTGAAATTCACCTTTTCACCGGCTCTTTCATCAAGGTTGCCCTGGTTTGCTGAATTTGTGACCTCTGAAGTTCTAAAGAATGAAAAGACATTATAACCATCACTCTTTCCAACATTCAGATGCTCATAACCACTTTGTAGCATCAAACCACTTTAAGGTTTCTGACTCACACTTTGAGACACAAAGTGGCATGAGTAGCATTTCAGGTTACCACATTTTTTTTTAAAATACCTGGCAAATCAAAATGTGCCATTTTTGTGAATGAACTCCACCTGACACACATACTCACTCGGGACTATCATCTAATGGGGTCTTCAGGGACTGAGTTGGCTCCTGACACTCTTTCTCACTACAAAGGACAAACACACGAGCATTGGGATGCAGAGGTGGTGGCAAAGCATGATGGGTAAGCAGTGGGGTGTATAGACGGACATGCACTGATGTGTTAACAGTGAGAGAATGACACTTTAAACACCATAGAAATGATGGGATAGTATAAATACGGTGACATGGTCATGAACTCTGATATAGATAACAGGCATTTCAAAGACTAGAAAGGATGAAAAGAGGATATGAACATGAAACACACGAATGGAAAATCCTTTAGAGGTGCTAACGCTGAGGATGGGATGCTTGAATGCTGTAACATAGGTGGGACGCTTTGGGACATAAATCTTGAGCCACAGATATGATTTAAAATAATGTTGGAGTGTCCAGATTTTATTAGATGATGATCCTGCATGAAAAAACAACTCAGCAGACAAAAAGATGTGTTTTAATGTCCTAAAGTGTACCTTGATGACTGCATGTGTTCCAGGCCTGAATCGTTGTCTGCTTTGTCCGGGGATGTTATATGTACTGTGAGCGATGGCACTTGGAGTGTACTGACAAATGTAGTCGCCTACAGAAGAAGAGAACATACAAAGATAATTCAGACCAGTGTATTCTCTACACCAGTATTTTTCAAAATGCAAACCCCTGGAGGTCCACCTTTCTAGCATACAAATATAATATTTAATATAATATAATATCTAAAACAAGCCTTTTTATTAGGGATTTTTGTTTGTTTGTTTGTTTGTTTTATTTATTGAGCACATTTGAAAACAACCATGGGTTGACAAAAGTGCTGTATTGAACATACATTTACCAATAAGGATATTAAAGTACATTAATATAAAAAAAGGAAACGTTTTAAGTCATCGTCACCTGTTCAGGTAAAAATTTAGATCTGTAAGCATAGATTGAAAAATGGAAAGAGAAGGTGTTGTTTAAAACACACAAATAATTTACAATTTAGAATGCAGATTTATTTTGTAATACAGGTATTGTTACAATTCACAAACTATATAAAAAAAAATTGTTCGGTGAAAAACATCTGAAATAAAATCTAAATATTAAATAAAAAAACTTTGCAAATAATTGCAAATCAAAACTGGTCACCTTGGTTTAAGTACTAATACCACTAAAACTAAAGCTGAAATAAATAAAACCAAGCTAAAGAAGATTTTTTTATAAATCTAATAAAAATGACAGAAACACATTAATAAAATTTAAATGCAATATTAAAACAATATAAAAAATGCTATACTAGCAAAAAAAAATAAAAAAAATAGAATAACACTGATTACATAAATTGATTTTATTCACTCAGTTATCAGAGTCCTTGGCTCAAAACGTTCGAGTGCATTCATCATATTCCAAGGATCCATCACCTCTGAACAGTAATATCTGAAGATATTCAGTCACTCCCTGACAAGTGACTATCTGCGTCTTGGATCATCGGTGACAGTATGAGCCATAGGCTGACAAGCTGTGTGTCCTGCAAGTGTTCAATTTAGCCTTTAGCTTGAAAAAACAGAAGCAACACAACTTTGCGGAACTGTCAATCAGCCTGTGTTGCTCTAAATTAAGGATAATTCTAGTTTGCAGTGCAGTGATTTCAGATTATGCAAGCCAAAACAAAACATAGGTTTTTAACAAAGATGCAAACTAGCCACAAACGGTGAACTGTATAACTTTGTGGGAAATATTATATGAATTTTTGGTCTGAAAAGAAAATTGTACCTCATTTTGACCCCTCACAGCAACTTCCTCTGCGTAAGAGAGCACAGACTTCTCCGTGTCCATGGAGACAGAGAGGGGGGTGGACATGGAGAGGGAGCTGTCACTATTGCTCCCATCACTGTCTCCTTCTTTGACTTTATCTGATGACAAACACAGGAGAGGAAGGAGATTTGATCATTAGCTCGGAAAACGGCACACAACAAGTACAGCCTGTCACTTAACAGCAACACATTAAAGGATTCAAATAAGTGGGTGAATGTATAATATAATATAATATATTAATTTCTCATTATTGCATTAGTTTTTTTTACACTTTTGTTTTTACATCACCATGTACACCTTCCACAACATTTAATTTACAATTTAAATAATGCATTTTTTGTATTAAAGTGTTGTTACAGTTCACTAATTATTAAAATAATTTTGATTAATGAAATAAGGCTAAGATAAAATAAAATTATAATATAAATATTAGATGAAAACTTCAGCTTAA
The DNA here is from genome assembly GCF_003368295.1 of Carassius auratus. Taxonomy (NCBI): domain Eukaryota; kingdom Metazoa; phylum Chordata; class Actinopteri; order Cypriniformes; family Cyprinidae; genus Carassius; species Carassius auratus. The sequence goes on from NC_039285.1 coordinate 6,693,210, forward strand.
ACAAAACTTTAAAAAATTTAATGAAAGTTAGAAATGTTGCCTGACAACTAACTGAAATAAAATGAAGTGCTAAAATTACTAAAACTGAAATAAAATAAAGGTTATTTTGTTTTTATTATAAAAGGACAAAGGCACATAAAATTAATAAAACTAAATAGTATTCAAATAAAAACAAAATAAAACTAGTTCAATTGTATATAAATTCAAAGCTAGTTCAATTGTATATAAATAATACAAATAATACTAATTACAGGAATGACAAACACATTTCATTGACAACACTTTGGAACTTTTATTAAAAAGCTAAATAAATCACCTTTTCTTCCTTGTGCTGACATGACCATCTCTTGTACTTTCTTGTAACGCATCAGTGACTGTCGCAACTCTTCAATCTTGTGATCCTACACAAAGCATCATTAACAGCATTAAATGCCTGGTTCCTTCATGATTTTCAAAAGCAATGGGAAAGGAAGCTTATGACTTAAAACTACCTTCTCCTCATTTGCAGCCATCAACGACTCCATTGCTTTCTTCATCTTCTGTACTTCCATATCTGCAAAGCACAGGCTTAGTAAACTAAAGACTATTTCATAAACTCTAAAGGGCAAAGAAACATCAAGACTCAAGTCTGACATTAAGCATCACAAACTGTAGACAGACACATTGAAACTGAAATACAACAGTGACCTTCTGTGACAAATGTGAGAAATGTACACAACGGAAGCGAGGGGGAGCTTGTGGAGAATAAATGTGAGCGTATGCAACCACAGATAAGAGTAGATGTCCAGCCTGTTATGAGAAATATGAACATGGGCAATGCACTATAATGGATGGAAGGGGTGAAGAAATTAACTTTGGGGAACAGGAGGTGTTACAGTACGAGGTGACAGGCAAAAAACAAACAATAATGTAAATGTGACATGCCAGATGGTGACCACAATCTGACTTTTGTCAGGGCTACAGCATAAGAAAGGATTGTTATTCATTACATCTTTCCCTTTCCTATAACTAATATATTGTATTTTTAAATCCATTAACTTCCTGTAATTTGCACTACTTTGTTTCATAGAAAAGCAAGCTTCATGAGTACGATGCCTAAACATGCAGGCACAAAAAGTAAAAAAAAATAGTACAAAGATTAAAAAGCTGACAAAGGGATGTATGTGTAGAAGGTAGACATGGAGTCCCCTTACGTTTCTCTTTGAGCCTCTTTTTTAATGTTTCCTCAGTATGGAAAACTGCTTAAGACAGAGTAATAATATTAAACGTGTATATATCAAATAAAAATACATAAGAGAAAACAAAAAAATCTAAATAATAAACCAAAATCAAAATAAACCAAAACTAAATAACAAGAGAAAACAATGTAATACATTTAATCAAAACAAACAATAAAAAAAGGCAAAAACAATGAACATAAATAAAGACACATTGAAATAAACAAAAACAACAACAACAAAAATACTAAGCAAAAACTTAAAATATCAAGTAAAAAACAAAACAAACATCAAAAGCATATCAAATCAAATAACAAAATAAACTTTAAAAAAAATAGCAACTGACTGAGCTTGATCTACTACGGATTTTATATTAAATTATTTAGTACATCATCACAGAAACATAATGCATAATGACAAGACAAAACTAGACCCCTCTAGAGCATGCTGGGACAGGCAATACTGTGATTACTAAAAGTGTGAATAACAACAGCTATGCATGACCCACCTCTCTCTGTGCTGTCTAGGCCTGCAGGCGTTGGGGATCTGGACCCTGTCTCATCCTGCAGCCTCCTCAGATCACCATCTCTGCCATCCAGCTGCCTTTTCAACGTAACCAGCTCCTCCTAAACATTAAACACACATCTCACAACTCTGATCCAAAGTCTGGACGACGTCTGAAATTAACAGGTTAAACACCCAGTAATACCAAACCATGCAGTTACTAATTACTATCAGAGAGTTCAGTACATGGCACTTGCAAAATGAAAGTTAGACATAATTACTTGTTTTTTTTTTTTAATAGTACAAGCATGCAGATTTATCGGATTATGTCGCAAATAGGCAAATATTAAATTAATCAATTACATAGGTGAATACCACTTCATCATCAAGATCACATTCAAGAACTTCATTCAAGAGTTCAATACATTGCCAGGGTGGTAGAGAAAACTACAGTAACACAATCATGCAAACCTCACACTGAGCTTTTCAAACCTTGTGACTTAACTATATATGCTACAGTAAGAAGCAGTAACAGAAATAGCTTCTTGTGCATTATAAAGCAGTCTGAAATTTAGCTCTCCAGGCTTAAACATCACATAGAGCCTAACACTAAAGCAGATCTTATACTGGTGCCACTGCTTAGAGAGGAGGGCAGATTTAATGAGTAGCTTCCAAATCATGATGAGAACTTTGTCTGTACATCATTGTGCAAAATGGAGGGCTATGGAGCTCACAGTCAAGCTGAGACAGTTAAAGGTTTGATACTGTAGTGAGTGACATGAGATAATAGGCTCATTAACAGTGGTCTCAGACTGTATTTTGACTCTATATGTAAAATGTTTAAACCTTAAACTAAATCTAAATACAACATGCCAAAAAGCAAAGTTACAGAGCAAAAAATAATAATAATTAAAAAAAAAATCTCTGGATCACAACCAGAAGCAGTAACCACCCTGAGGTATTCCAACCTTGAGCGCCTGGATTTTTTGTTCCTTCCTCTGTTTCTCATACTGCATCTGGCCCATTTTGAGTTTCAGGCTAGAGAGTTTGGCCATTAGCGACTAGCGGCAGAGAGGTTAGCCAAGGAGGAAAAGGAAAATAGACACTTAAAGATAACAAGAAAGATAACAAGAGAGACAAAAGAAGAAGAGAATCCCTATGCAAGCTTAAAGATAGTAACATGTAGATGTTTTCACTTGTAAGAAACTAGCGTTGAAACTCACCTTAGTGGATTTCAGTTTCTTCTCATACTGTAACCGTTCATTCTCCAACTCAGAAATGCGATATCTCAGTTCATTAATCTCCAAAATCAAACCCTAAAAACGAAAAAGGCAAAAAATCTCCATAGAATTTCACAAAGTGTCTCAAGCATTTTAGCAACAACTTGTTTTTCTAAAAAAAAAAAATATTATTAGTATTTGTTTAATAATGTGAAATATACTGTTGAATGGGTTAAAGTTAAACTGGCATATGTATGCTGTCGATTACCACACACACACACGTTACAATAAAAAAAAAAAAAAAAAAAAAAAACAGGGTCATTAATGTACAGAATCTAAAAATATTAATAATCTTTTCTAAACACTCACAGATTATCATGGCAATATTCTAGAAACTATTTTGCTTCAAAGGGCTTCAAAGAGAAGCCAATTCTTAAATTTGAAATGGTTTGTTTAACAAACTGATTAGGTATTCAATATTTATTTACAAGCATAAAAAAAAACAAGAATATAGTGAAAACCATCCATTCAGCACTCAGGCCTTTCAGGGCCAAACTCTTTGTGAGGATGTCTAGCATTCAAGCGTGGATTTATGATTCAATAAACAACAGCCAGTTGTAAACCCTCATTAAAATACAGACGCTTGGAGCTGTGATCCGGAAAACTCAAAGGACAAATCAGAATACACTACAGTTCAAATTTTTGGGTCAGTACAACGGTTTTCAACTGTGATAAGAAATGTTATAATAATAATAATAATAATAATAATAATAATAAGCATTTTATAATGATTTCTGAAGGATCATGAAACACTGACAACTGAAGTAATGAATCACTGCTTAAAATTCAGCTTTGCCATCTAAGAAATTACATTTTAAAATATATTTATTTCTATATACATATACAATATATTTATTCAAAAAATGAGTTATTTTAATTTGCAATAATATCTATCAAAAATACTGTTTTATTGCATTTTTGATCAATTAAATGCAGGCTTGGTAAACATAAGAGACCTCTTTTTAAAACATTTTTAAAAAATCTTACCAGCCACAAACTTTTGAACAGTAGTGTAGATATAAAATATTTAAAGCTACAGTAGTTCGGATTCAGTTCAAAATCTAAAAAGACATATTATACTTTAAGTCTTAACAGGATAAAAAGACGACATTTTGGGAAACAAACTGGAGACTCGCTGAGACAGTAAATTATGTGGCAGCAAAATAACAGGAAAGAGCAGAAATTATTTTTATCTTTGAAGAATGTGTTGACCGACCTAGACCAAACACACTTGCCAGTGCACAGTTTAAACCATAAATAATTTGTCTATATGTTCAATAATACTCTAAGAAGAATGAAAAACACAATCACAAAGAAATGCCTGAAATGGAACGTTTGTCTCAATGGAAAGCTTTTCTGTGGCAGACTGTGAACACACAGGTGCAAAGACTGGTTCATCTTCATGACCCTAATCTGAAAACATCCTCTTGCTTTTCATCATTTTTGGATGTTGTCTGACTCAAAAACACCTGCTAAAGTGATAACAGCATTTCCCAAGCCTAAATAAAACATGTTATGGACAAGAACCGAGACAAGCTGGTCTGGAGTTCTTAAGATAATAGCCTGCTTTGCATCTAGCATGAAATGATTAGATTTGAATGAACACGTAAAAAAAAAAACCTTTCCGGTTTGCAGTTAATTTGTGCCAAGAAACACCCACTTTGACAGGAAGTGTAATTGTGAACTAAATGTCAGTGGCCAAACATGGTTTAGGACAAGTTTATCTGAAATGGTAGAAACCACCAATGTGTAAAACGATTCCAATGGATCCCAACACCCTCTTGCTGAGGACCCTTCCTACACCCATTCATCCCCATAGTCCATTCATAGTCCTTAGTGGCAATGACTGCTTTCTAGAGAGAAAAGAGGCCACCTAAACCAATCTTTGGAGAGGAAATGGTATCTGGTAAAGGCTGTTTTTGCATTTACCATTTTGCCGAGACAGCAAACAAAGCTGAGAATAGTTAAAAGCCCAACATTCCAGTGCACTGGAACGGACCACTGTACCACAACATGACGTGATCGGTAGATGTCTGAGCGCAAACAGATCGTGTTGTTGAATGCATGTCTTTCTACTTCAGGCTTGTACAAAAACAAACGGTTGACTATAGGGCAGAATCACAGTTCCAAACAAATATTCAAGTAGATTTCCAGCAAACTACAATATGTTAAAGCAGTCAAAACAAAAGAGCTCTGTGCACCAAAGGCAGAGTCACAAATTAACCATTGAATGGCATTACAATTAAAAGCAAAGCCACTGACATTTTCAAATAAAGATATCATTACACGATTATTTCCCTCTTGCATGTGTATGTTTCTTACCTCACTATCTCCAAATCTGTCGTCAAAATCTAGTCTCTCTTTCTCAATGGCTGTTAACTTCAGCTTCAATTTGGAAACCTCTGCCATAAGCTCCAGCTTCTGAGTCTCAAGGGCTGATCTGCACAAGAGTTCCTAGGAACAAGAGATAAAAAAGGAACATGAACAAGGAAAATCCACCTTATGAATACATTTAATGAGCTTTTGCTTGTGGACAGTATAGTGAAGAAGTTATAGAAAACTACAGGCTGAAAATAAGCTTTCCTGTGCCAAATGCACTTGACCCAACTGCCATACCATGTCTCTAATATAAAAGAAATCTCTTTAAACCCACCTGTTGCAACATTTCTTCAGTTGCATTAAGTTTATCACGGTGTTCATCAAGGCACAGGTCTAGGTCCCTTATCTTTTCACCCTGTGCCTCCACTTGATCCGTCAAAACACTTACCTGCAAAGAAAGATCATTTTATTTAATTAAAATATTATTTTATTCACAAGAATGCATTAAATTGATCGAAGGTGACAGTAAACACATTTATAATTTTTTTTTATTATTACAAATAAATGCTGTTCTTTTAAACTTTTTATTTACCAAAGAATCCTGAAAAAAAAAAATTTCAGGGTTTCTATAAAAATATTAAGCAGTTTTCAACACTGATAATTATAAGCAATGTTTCTTGAGCAGCACATAAGCATATTAGAATGATTTCTGTAGGATCATGTGACACTAAAGACAAGTGCTGCTGAAAATTCAGCTTTGTCATAATATGAATAAATTGCATTTTAAAATATATTTAAAAAGAAGACAGTTATTTTAAATTGTAATAATATTTTAACAATATTTCCGTATTTATGACATTTATGACAATATGCAGCTTGTGCTCCCCTCAAAAATATTTAAAAAATCTTGTGGACTTTGTATGTGCATGTATATACAACGTTACCTGAAGCACAAGCGATTCTTTATCACTTTCAAGACGATTAAGTCTGTCCTGGTAAACATCACCGGTGATTGAAATGTGTCCATTTGACTGCCCAAAAAATATATATTGAAAAATTATTTATTATTAAAGACTTCTGGAATCCACCACAACATGTCCTGAAACAGTTAATTTTATGCTTTTAAAAGCAAGTAATTCTGAGAAACACAGTGTCTCTTCAGATTCAGGGTTTTCATGAACCATGTATCGTGCCAACAAAATGTAAACATTCAGTGAACGAACATAATCCAGATAAACCAACTAAATATGGTACTATGTGTTGTCTTTCCCTTGGCAGTTGTTCAATTTGTCTCAAGACACACACAAAAAAATAATTATGTAACTAATATCTTGAGGCAATGATGAAGCTAAACTGCACTGATGTCTTATTTATGAATAGAACTACTGAACATGATACACTAATAACTCATAATATTAATTTAAAACACTGAACCCTTATTACGTCAGAATGAAATTTTATATAAAGCATTAAACTGAAAATACTTCCAACAAGCACAAACCTACACAAAACAGTTTTGACTGTCACTGAAAATAGACTATGGGCTAACGGGAATATATACTTCCTATAAATAAAAGGAAATATAAATAACCACGTACTACCTTACAACATGGCAACACATAGTATGTTAGCTCATGTTCAAATCTAGAGTAGACACTGTGAATTCCAGAGTTCTGGAATGTGGTGTATGTACCAGGTGACCATGCAGCCACTCCACCAGACTGTCTGCAGTAGAGTCTGGGATCTGACAACGCAAGCTCTCTCTTTCCTCAGTGTCCATGAGCTCCAGAATGCCCCTGAGGTCCTCCAGTAAGTTGAGGGCTCGCAAGCTGCCCATGAACGGCGATGTTGGGGACTGACAATCAAAGATGCCATTGGAGTAGTCCAGAGCTTTGGAGCCTGAGTGCCAAAGACAAAGATAAATAAAAGCAGTTATAGGTATAGTTAGGTCATGCTTTTTTATTAAAACAATAATATGTGCCAAACATTTTGTAGAGCAATACATTAAATGCTTATGAGAGTCAAACAATACAAAAATAAGAAAATATTTTACACATTTAGCACAATGTATGGGATTTAGGAATTGAGAAATCATTATAAAAAACAGAAGTATCATGTAGTGTGGAATTAAAGTTAGTATGACCTTATCATAAAGCATGCTGTGGGCGAATATCCACTCAAGTTCTAAAGTCACAACCAGGGCAGGATAAATGCTTTAATTGCTAAAACCTCAGGAAATCATGTGATCTGACAGGCGACTCCAACTTGAAATGTCAGCCTTGTAATAAGCTAGTAATAACTTATTGCCAGACCATTTGGTCAGGGTGCTAATATCGGTCCAATCTTACTCTATGTAAAACTTAGTGAGGTTTCATGAATGAGTTGTAACATTTTTGTAGAACTGCAGAATATTTCCAATGTGGATAGAATGAACATATTTACAAATGAAGTTAATTATTTTGTCAGGTTTAAATGTGGAGGGACCGTTGGATTTGGGATAGAGGTTTCAATTCACTTTTAACAGAAATGTTGAAAAAGCTACATGAGTCATTGGTAACAATTTTACCTGCTATAATACCATCCATTTGCTCCAAGGCTGCTGCCAACATGTCACTGGCATCAGACATCATCTTGTTCAGCTCTGTTAATCCTGAATAAAAAAAAGAACTAACAAAATAAATATAGTAAACAGCACAAAATGCATTTTGGACAATCTCTTAACACAATAGCAGCCTTTTGCAGGCTTGGGCACTAAAGTCGTCAAAACTACATATCTGAATGAAGAAATAGATACAATTGTCTTTTGTGTTTGACACATGACTAATGTAATTTAGAAAAGTATTACACAGTCACCAAAACTTTGGGTAGAACTGAACAGAATTTAGAGACCGATCAGAATAACATACACAGAGGCCGAATATACACAAAAAAGTGACCTACTGTTATTTTACTATTGTTTATATACTTTTATAATATTTATTATATATATTTTTTTTTCAGTTTTCATTTTAATTTCAGTATAAGTTTACTCTTGTTATATGATTTTGTCATTTATGTTCTTTCCACTCATTTATATTTAGCTTTTATTTTCATTTTCTAAATTTATTTTTGTTATCTGCCATGGCAGCTTTTTGAATTTTCAGTAATTTTGTTTAACTTAATTTGAGTTAATGTTAGCAACACTGATGTGAGCACACAAACTATAATGCATGAAAGTATATTTCTCAACCCTTCCTACTCATCTTCATATCTAACTGCACATTCATCTGGACAGGGTCTCCCTGTGATAGTCCCAGAGAGAAGAGCACATCCTTTGGGTGAAAGGTTGGCTGGTTCTCAGCTCTCTACTGTTCCCTGGGTAACACAGTCAAGCTCCAACCATTACCCACAGATTTTAAAGAATAACTGAGCCATTTATTTCAATTATTGGCACAGTGCTTGTGCTGCTGGGGACACTGGGTACTTTGTCGGGGGACTAGCAGGGACACATTGTGAGACCCTTTTGGCTCACGGTCCGATAGCACATCGGCGGCATTCTCTCAGTTTTAATCCTCGAAACAAGGAGGTGAAGAGACACCCCGTCATGTTCTGATATCCCATCCACCAATGTTAATACATTTCTCTGCCGTAATGCACAAACACAACATAGGCCAAAGGTTAATTTACAGATCTGAAAGAAGGGAAAGTGTGCTATGCTAAGTGGTTATTCGGTTTTTCTGTATAGAAATGCCTTGTGATCTAAATAAGAGGAGCTACTCAACCATTTGAACTCATTTAAAGAAATATGTAAAGCATAAAATCACAAAGCACCACTCTGAATTTATGTGTTCTGGTAAAGAACTATCCTAAAGGCATTATACAGTGAATAAGCAGTTAATAATGCTTTCAAATGTGTACACAGGGATTATCAGAGAAAATTTGCTTGACAGCAAGCCATTATAAGGATCTCAAAACATTGGGATTACATTGACCATGATCTTACAGCACCAAACCTGTTGTCATAGTGCTAAATATTGTCAGAGACAGGTTTCTAATGGAAAACAAACTACTTTTACTTCATTATGTTGGGTGAGTTTCCTCTAGTAAGGCCAATGCAAGTTATAAAAGGGGACTGAGTCCAAATACATGTATGCACAGGCTTATTTGAGAGTGACATCTGTTAGTAAACAAGTTTGTAAATCCCAAACACTGACTGTGTTAATGGAGCCATTCTGTTAGAAGAAAAGTGGATCAAACACTTTCCTCTGAAGAGTTTTCAGAAGATAGATACTATGAAATCAAGGTCAGAGTAAACTAACGTGCTTCACTAGTGTGTTATTTTTTCAACAATTCTCTGATCCAGTCAACTATTATGGAACATTTCAATCTGGTACCTTAACTATGTAAATAACAAATCAAAACCTTGTGTGGAGACTCCTGTTATGTCTACAAATGCTGTGCTATACAAACATCACATGGGTCACATGTTCACTCAGCACGATTTGGGTCATTTTTCTTCCTGCACATTTCTAAATAGTTCTGTTGATCTACATTATGTTATTACTATTTAAAGTTAACAAAGCAGCAAACAAGAACTAATTGGAGATCCTCTCTCTGTCTGGAAAGCCTTTTATTATGAGCCAACAAGCATACAGCATAGACTCAAGCTAAGGAAGCTTTGCATTGCAGATTATTTTCAGGGCTGGAATTTCCTCTCATGGTGGGAACATGGTGGCTTCCAGCCTATGAAAAGCGATAACATGTTCTTCATGAAGCTCGTATTTCCTCTCTGAATTGTGTGAAGTCAAACAGAGAAGACTTTGGGTTCAGGCCTATAAACATCAAAACAGTTTATGTACATGCAAAATCATCATGCAGTATTTTTCTAAAAGCACAGACAAAGGAAAATCTTCAAGTATTTGTTTCAACAATCCCTGGAACAGATCTTATGAGAAGACATGCCAATAATGACATTAAGTGGGAAGAAACTGATTGTGAGACATGAAGCCGATCCTTTGTTTGGAAATATTTTCTTGAACACAAGCCTGTAGGAGAAATTGACAATAGGAATCAGTTGACTTTGAACGTGAATAAATATCACTAAAACTGTTCCCTAAAAAGGGCTCAAGATAGCATAAAAAAAGTGTTATGAATATGAACATGAGAATAAGGGAAAAAACCCTAATGGCTTCTCAAATACATCACTCGGGTCACTTTAGGGCATCGTGTGTATGAACTTTATCTGCTCCACACTGCGAGTCGTATTAGCTACTATCCCTCTCTGAAGATCTGTGACTGACTGACAGAAAAACCTCTGCTGGCACATGATGATGCTGGGGAAAAATAACAGCCTTCGGGTCATTCATCTCAAAAGAAATAAAAGCATTTATGGCAGACGAGCCGTGTAAGCCAGCAAATTTGCCTCAAGTCAAGCTAAAGCAAGCACAGAAGCATGCCGGAGTCATGGGAAAGACATCATTAATGGACCTGTAAGCACATGTTCATCAGATAAATAAATATGTAAGCAAGCTTTCTAGTAAATTGCTGATAGTAATATTAAAATTTTTAAATGTATGCATTCAGCAGACGCTTTTATCCAAAGCGACTTACAGTACATTCAGGCTATCAATTTTTACATATCATGTGTTCCCGGGGAATCGAACCCCCAACCTTGCACTTGCTTGCTTGCTAGCGCAGTGCTCTACCAGTTGAGCTATTATATTGTTCCCCGAGCACTGCTCCAGGTGTATTTTCACTATTCACTTCTGTGTAGGTGCACTTGGATGGGTTAAATGCAGAGCACCAATTCCAAATGTCATGACTTTCACTTTCACTTTCAATAAGTTATCATATACAAAATCTTTCAACACTGATAAATGCAATGCCTGGTTTCAGGTGGATGCAGTCAGAGGTGATTGCAGCGTTTGAGCCAAGCAGAGAGTTATAAAAGATGTTTGAAACACAAATGTGCACAAGCCTTCAGCCCAGCCTGTGCATGTGGGAGGAGGACAGCCCCTGCTTACAACAGGCTCATTTTCTTACACATGTCAGAAATAGAAATTTTGTTTTTGCTTAAACTTAACTCCACATATTTGTGGCTATTTTAGGCATCCCTAAGCAGAGTTTTATACAGCAGTCAATGAAACACTACCACTGATTGTTCTCACCCTCGAAACTTCTAAAGTGGCACCCATCTGACACTGATCTGAAATCACCAAGCCAAGACATCGAAGTCAATATGATGCATTTTACTTAACATAACCACACGGTACAGAGAAGGGATCCCTGCCTGCCTGTATTGAGGGGCCTTTCATATGCTAACTATAAACATAAAAAGAATTCCACACCGCTTAGGTAAATGCACAGATGTGTTCGCAAATATCATAGAGGATGAAGGAAAAACACACGTGTGTTTTAGCCCTTCAAGATGGTAACTAATTTGTTACACGACAAATAAAGATGGCTGATGAAACCTGCAGGCTTACTCCTGGGCTGCCAACACAAGAAAATATTGCTCTTTGAAGTCTTTCAATGGAGGCAGTTACTGTAAACATTTCATTTCATAATTTCACAGATGTGTGACTGACATGGACCTAAATTAAATATTCAGAACAGTTACAAGGACAAAGCTTAAAACTACAAAAACTACAGAAACGGCATGTAACAAGGAATTAAATGTGCAATTTTGAAGTAAAAGGTAAATCACACTTATTTGTTTTATTTACAAGTTTGAAAAAATGTTTTTTTTTTTTTTACAGCGTAGTGGAGTTAACTCACACTTCTTGTCTTTACTATAATATTTCTGAGAGGCGGTTTATTTTATACCTTAAAATGCTGGCAACAAAAATAAACACCTTTATTAGTATAAAAAGGCTAAAGCTGACTGAAAGACCTAACGATTCAAGAAACAGCAAACGTGTAAAAAAATATCAAAACATGCATTGGCCAAAAAATAACTGGTGAAATATTTAACTATTAATTATAATATTATTTAGATTTTTTTTTCGTAGGGTTCACAAAAGTTGTTTGAAAAAACATACAAACCACACAATTCTCTATTTGTTACTGACTTGATTGATTATTGATATATAACTTTTTTAACAACGTCGAGTGTGACAACTTGCCCCGCTCTCCCTATGCTCATCCAAAAACGTACATGTTGCTGCACACACAACAAACTATTAAAAATATCGTTTAAAAAGAGCAAGTAACAGGACGTCAAACCTATTTCCATAGACTGTACAGCTGAAAATTAACAATTAAGTTCTGTAAAACTTTGTATCAGTCCAGATCACAGGTGAGGATGCGGTTAAAGAAATGAAACTCGTGTAACAGCAGCTCTTGTTCTTCTGTGGCTACGTGGAATGTGTGAATCACTTGAAACCACAGCTGTGACTTAAATACCAAGTTCTGCTCTTCAAGTTACACATTATTTATTAAATTAATAAAAATAAAAATAAAAAGTTTCAAATATAGCTTGGGTTTGGTCTTAAATATTGCACACAATCACTACAAACAACTTTATCGATGCGGATTGCCGAGTATTAGCTACCTCATACACGTACATACATAAATGCTGTCTGTATTCCATCCCTTAGGCAATGAAAAAAATATCACTAACTTAAGTGTGAAGTGATGAGAATATACGATCATAACTACGCACAAAAACAACTTTTAGGTTTTTTTTATATTTCTGTCATCTACTTTAAACAACAACAACAACAACAACAACAATACATTTGTGCACAATTAACGTTACAAGCAAGTTTCCCCACTCGGGCAAGTTTAGGAAGCCAAGTAAATTAACAAAGCACAAATATTTATCAGCTGTTCTGACAAGAAGTATGCTGCGATTTCTTACCGAATCTGGACCGCCGTCTAAAAGTGTGAAATATTAATCCGTGGACGCTTTTCCTAGGCTTTTAATGTCTTTACGAGATTTGCTCTTTCCGTAGTTGGTGCTCCCACCTCGCCAGCGCCATGTCGACAATGAAAGTGGGAATGTTGGACGTCACGCCACAGGCAGGGACTATCCTACTACGTCGAAGGCGGGCTGCTTAATATTCATAAGCCATGTCTTCACCATTGGATGGTCACTGAGCTATCTAATTAATATTCAAACATCGTTTTTCGCCATAGGAAGTGTATATATTGCGTCACCGCTATCTAATTAATATTCACACTATGAGCGATCACCGTAGTAGCATTATTAACGCATAAAAGATGTTTGTTTGAGTAAATTTGGAAATACTTCACTCATAAATATGGTGAAATGTCAAAAAAAAAAAAAAAAAAAAAAGGTACTTTGAAAGTGTTCGTCATAAATCAGCCACATTGTGTTGATATGCGGATATTTGTGTGAGGGTTATAGGTAAATGTATAAAAACAATTACCCATATTAATGTATTAAACATTTTTGTCTGTGAGATAGCCTCACTGATGTAGTAAAACCAACAAGTGTGTGGCACTAAAGTAGAGAATGAATAATGAATTTTTGCTCAGATCTCTTTATTAGCCTGTCGTTTAATCTTTTTTAATCAAGCACACTATTGCCACCAAAGCTACATCTTTATGTCATAAGCGTTCCTCTGAAGTCAGACTCAGTTGTCAGTAAACAGCTGCTGGAATAAGGCATGCAAATACCAACTGCAATTTGACCAGACCAAAAGTTTTCTGAAGATTCTCATGAGAAATGCAGAAGAATGCTGCAGAACACAATTTTACAATTATTCATTGTAGAATACAGACAGTAGGGAACTGAAACTGAGACATCAAGTATATTATATTGTTTCTGTACATTTAGCTTAATATGTTAAAAAAATATTGCATGTAAATTAACTCCAAATAAAGCTATAACATGACACAAACATCGTTATTTCAGTATTTTGTAATCAATGGGCTAATCAAACTCAAACTCAAAAGAATATTGCTTATCCAAATACATTACACGACTTAAGGAGGTGAAACTAATATTTAAATAATAATTGTTTTTTCAGTAAATGGTCTGTAACTTTTGTGCTTGGCAGTGAAGTATAACATCCTAAAAAAAGCGTTATAAGAACTTAATAAAAACAATTTACGCTAGCTATTTAGATGTATTTTGTAAACTCACATGGAAAGGATAAAAAAATCTGATAAATAAAAAGATACATGACTTGAGGTGTTCAGAAATTATTTCAGAAGAATCAATCAGTCAGTATAAATATACATGAAATATGCACCTATAACATCAGAAGTAAAATTAATTTGAGTGTCATTGATCGCATCAATATATAGGACTACATTACAGCACTAGTTCACCCAAATATAAAAATGAGCTGAAAATGGATTCACCCTCAGATCATCCAAGATGTAGATGAGTTTGTTTCTTTATCAGAAAATATTTGGAGAAACCTAGCATAACATCATTTGCTCACCAATAGATCCTTAGCAGTGATTGATAGATTTGTTTCTTGCAAACACACAGCTGTTTGCTGCACAAGATGTTAACTGATGGACTGGAGTGGTGTGGATTAGATTATCGTGATGCTTTTATCAGCTGTTTGGACTCTCTTTCTGACGGCACCCATTGACTGCAAAGGATCCATTGGTGAGCAGGTGATTTCTGTGGGTGAAACATTTTTCATTTTTGTGGTGAACTGTTCCTTAAATTCAATATAATCATACTGACTAATGCATGAACTTCTCATCTTTAAGGTTATAATACAGCTTTATAGTACTGCATGGCCTTTGGGAGGCCTCTCCATCTTCACTGTGTTTGGATCACACTCCAACATCTCTCTGATCCATTCATCATTCAGCGCGCCTTCAATGAACTCCTCCTGACTGATAACGGCTATAGAGACGGAATGAAAAAGAATGACATAAGGAGACTGTGCTTTCTAGTGCAGTTTAGTGTTTCAAGAGTGGTTGAAATAACTTTGGTACTTTAGATAGCAATGTAGTTTACCATTGTTATCTTTGTCCAACCGTACAAATATCCTGTTGGTGCATTCTTCAGCAGTCAGTGGATCAGGTTTGGTCAGTGATGCTGCAACGCTCATCTTGTACACAGCCTGAGTGAGAACAGGCATGAGAGAATATTAATTTGTGATTATATATTGCCCTCTAGTGGAGCAATCCAGAATCACGTAATCAAACTGCATTTATAATTCCAGAGGAAAACGCTACAATCAGTTTAGAACGGTAAGAGTTCTTCAACAATAGTCTTACCTGCATGATTTCAAGCATCTCTGAGCGTGTGATGGCTCCATCTTTGTCTTTATCATAGAGTTTGAAGGACCAGCGCAGCTTCTCCACTGTCGTGCCCTCAATCAACATGCTGATGGCTGTCACATATTCTCTGAAGTCCACAACTCCATCCTGTCAAATGGCATTCACATAACACTTTTTATATCAAATCACATCACCAATCCCGATTTTGTTTTGATCTGGATCCAGTATTGTTTTACTAGATACTATTATAATTTAAATTTTAAAATGTAACTATATCTACAGTATACAGTGTGTGTATATGTGTGTGTGTGTGTATATATATATATATATATATATATATATATACTGTTTCCATTTTCATTTTTGTTATCGTTTTCATACTGTAATTATGAGTTGTAATTATATATATATATATATATATATATATATATATATATATATATATATATATATATATATATATATATATAGTTTTTATTATTAAAATTGTAAGGTTTTTATATTTTATTTTTAGTAATGGATTTTTTTTTTATGGTTTTAGTTAATTTAACTATAATAACCTTGTTAGGACTTATCTTAGGGATCAAAATCTCAAAAGATCATGTTTCAGAATAATGACAATGTAATTTCAAGCCTCTTAAACCACTGATAATTATTCATTGACCTTGAGGTTAGTGTAATGTCACCACATATGGAACATGTTTCCCACTGTTAGGGCAGTGTCTTTTGTTATTCCTCCACCTTTTACAAGTCAGCATATGTTTTGTAAAGCCAGTGTTCATTAACTGCAGGTTTAAAACATCATATGTGTCAGGCATCAAAGCTTGTTTGGTTTTGAGCTTTGTAATACCCCATTGTTATCTAGTGTGCGGAATATCTGCTCTGCATACTCCGCTGACTCTTTTCCCACGGTTCCATTGCAGAAGTGACGTCTGAACTCATGGAGGGTGATCAGTCCACTGGGGCATTCATTCAGGAACTTCCTGCCAGGCACAAGCACAAAAGTGGACACATTTTATAAAATACTCTGATGAGTTTTTATCTCATGAGGTATTTAATCATTTATCTTAAAACAATGATAAATATTCATTGACATGGGTTATAGTGTTATATTATAGATAGATCCTGATAATTGTCCATTAAATGCACATTACATAAAAATACACGTTGAAATGTTATTATATATATATATATAATATATATATATATATATATATATATATATATATATATATATAAAAGATAATTGTCTTAAACATGATTAATTCAATGTGTTATACATTACATTTATTGACATCCATGAACCATGTTTTTTAATATCTAAAAATTTGTTACTGAAAGAAAAAAATCCATCCACCAATGTCTTTAAGGTATGTTAATAATATTAATACATGTATATTAATTAAAAGCTACCGATACTAATACTTGATAACTATAAGACTTTGTGTTTCCAGAGCAGTTACTGTATGAATGCTTACTGAAAAAGGCAATTGTCTTATCATGCACATCATTAAATGAAAAGTTCCAGGAACAAGACTACAGTAAAAGGTCAAGTGAAAAAAAGATGACCTACTTATCCTGAAATAGTTTATATGGTTTTTCAGTCATGGTTGGCATTTTATGGTCTATAATAAAAATCTTCAGTAGCTAAGGCATGACCCTTTCTTGACACATTTTATGGTTATAATTACTCTCCAATAATAAAGATCCAGAATGAGGTTTGTTTTGCATAAAAACATCTATCAGATGACACGTAACTATGCTTATGTATCCTATTTTTACTACCCACTTCCCTAAATCCCAGATCTAGTCATAGTAGTCACCTAATTAATATTTTGTAAACTTACCTGAACCATTCATAAAGCTCGGTGACATAGGTGCCACCTTTTCTGCAGGGTAAGGTTGCTGCCTGTCCCATCTTCATCAGTGCAACGAAATCAACTGTGGGAGAGATGCATATATAGCAAACCCCAGCTTACTTCTCTCTCACTTAATCATTCTTACCCAGACCCTTTTACATCTGTGAAATTAAACTACAGTAATCTCCCCACAGGAGGCCGACATGTAGGCAAGTGACACAAACTAATTACCTCAAAGACGCATGAGTGATACTTGAAATCCTCTGGCTTCTCTGGTCCCAGCAGCAGACTAGGACTCTATGTTATATTATATAAATTGATGGTTGCAGCTCTATATTTTCCTTTTGCAGTAAAATAAAAAAAGTGTGTAATTTTGCTTTCAGAGCGGACTTGTTCTGGTGACCTAAGTTTACTATTAGTGTAAACGATTTTGGGCAAAGGATGTGAATATTCGCAGAAATGGGTACACAAAAGCCATCAAAGATGCTCACGGAAAACTGTGGTTTAGCTAGATTCATCATTTGAGTAAGCATTGTTCTCATTACTGATTTAACCACTGAATGCACTCAACAGCTTAAAGAATTTGCGTGAAGGTGAACGGTGAAGTTTTATTGATTTCCTGTCTTGATGAGAATTGGAGGAATTTACTGAAATAGAGCTGAAAGAAACTGGAGGAATTTCATTAAATCAACAAGTTCTGATCCAATTTTGATTAGTTAATGGTATTCATTAGCTGATTTGCATAATACAATAAGTGTACATTAATTTAATTAAATAAAATATAGTTTATGTTTAATATATTAAAACTAATATGTTTTTTCCCCCAATGAATTTGAAAACAACTAAGTCATATATTTTTTTTTTCCAGTGAGCCTTCTGATCTAAAAAAAAAATATAAGAAGCATTTATGTCTACAAATATCAAATCCTCCTCCTCCTACACAAAAAAACAAACAAAAAAAAAAACAGGTAAAATAATTTCATGCTTCACTAACATTCAAATGTTTGGTAATATTTTTGGTTAAATAATTTGGTAAAACAATTGTAAATGCTTAAAAAATATATATACATAAAAACTAATATTGCACAATATTACTGCAATTTAAAATAACCTGCAGATCCTTCAGAAATCATTGTAATATGATGATTTAGTGCTCAAGAAACATTTCTTATCATCAATGTTGAAAACGGCTTTGCTGCTCATTATTCTGTGGAAAATGTGATACATTTCTTTCAGGATTCTTTCATGAACATTTATTCATAAACAGAAATGATTTGTAACATCTCAAATGTCTTTACTGCCACTTCTGAACTATTTAACACTTCCTTGGTGCACAAAAGTATTTTAAACACACACGCACACCCCACCACCCCCCAAACCTTTGAATGGTGGTGTATGAACATTTATGGGCAAGTGTGCTAATAAAAAATAAAAATAAGATAAAAAATACACTTGAAGCAATTTATTCAAATCTTTCAATTTCCCTATATTCAATTTACAATTTCCTACTTGCTACCTCCAGGAAATTAATTGAAATTTAAGATCTCAACATCTCTGAACAGTTGTATGTTGACATATGACAGACGGAGACAGATGTACAGGAAACTAATGTTGTTTATTTAAGAATCGTTTTACATGTCAGCCTGGACAGACAGATCCTTTGCTAGTAACCAGACCTGTTGATAGTAGCAGCGATGGCATTGACAAACAGAGGAGAGAGCAAAAAAAAACAGTAAAGGGGCCTGTGTGCCTGAACAAGACACCCCGTTCAATAACAGCCCTGGTCAAAGCGACGAGGAGGTGCAAGCAGATCTGGAGGCTCGACCCAACAGCTGCTCCCCGACTGTGATATTCACAGAAATGAAGAACAGTCTTCAGGATATCCAAACCACTCACTCAAGACAGACAGAAACAAAGGGAAATAGAACAATGAGCAAGTCTTTGTCTCTTTTATAAGGCAAAAACCTTTATCCAATACCCTTAGATAGCTAACAGAACAAAAAAAGTAGTAAAGAAAAGCAAAGGGGACACAAAAAGGCATGCATGAATGAATATTAACGGAACAATATAAAATCAAGAAATGTTCAGTCTACATAGAGTGAGAGCTGAAATTAGGACAAAAGAGAGATAAGAAAAGGTTTCTAACCTACTTACAGTACTTGATTTTTGCCATGTGCAACTGCAGAATGACACTCCAAACAGAACAGTCACAAAGGAATGGGGCACTCAAAAAATTTACATTTGCTGAAAATGTACTCACCCCTCAGAGCTCATTTCTTCATCGGAAAAGATTTGGAGAGTTTGGCATTACATCATTGGCTCACCAATGGATCCTCTGAATGGGTGCCATCAAAATGAGATGATGAAACATCACAATAATCCATAAGAAATTTACATGACTCCAGTCCATCAACTAACATCTTGTGAAGTGAAAAGCTGCATGTTTGTAATAACTCATGTAATAATCCAATAATCTTCTATAAATAACGTTGTCTTCCCCAGTGAAAGAGTCAATCTCATCTGAATCAGGAGAGAAATGTGCACAGATGAAGCACAGTTTACAGTACAGTCCAAAAACTGTTCTAAACGAATATGTTGGTATGTTTTACTGAGGGAGGACAACAGGAGATGGACTTTTTCCACCATAAGGAAGCATTATTATTGATTATGGACTCGCATCGTGTTCTGAAGCAAGAGTTTAAAGTTAAAACACCTTAATTAAATATTTTTTTAAACATTCACACAACTTTTTACTTCACAAGACGCCGAATCTCTGACTGGAGTTGTATCAATTATTTGATGATTATTTTGATGCTTTTATCAGCTGTTTGGACTTTCTGACGGCACCCATTCAGTGCAGAAGACCCATTGGTGAGCAGGTAATGTGATGCAAAATTTCTGATGAATGACCTCTTGGGTGGCCTGAGGGTGAGTGAATTAAGGAATTTTTCATTCTAGGGTAAAAAAAACGAACAGTGAAGCTATGTGGGGGAGAGGGAAACGGAATCAGAAGTCTTTGTACATATTTTAGGACCAGCCTGCAGTTATGGCACAGGTCAACGTTTGTACATTGGGGTAAACAAAGAAGCTGTTCCCGTGCTTAAGGTTACAACTGCCCAATCAAAATCTATAACTGGACATCTTAGCCCAATTATGATTGGCTAACACATCTAACCACCTGTGTGACAAGCACTTGCAGTTGATCCCATGAAATTTCAGTTAGGTTTAAAGAAATACCCCACCTATATTTCTAGGTAGTATGTTACGTTTGCAAAGCCAAGCGTTGGATGAATAATGAATCATGGCAAGATTATTTTTACACTAAAAACCATTAATGTGCATATCATCCAGCAGTATTTCAGTTGATTGGGTCGGTGGCATCCTCCCTTCAAGTAAGCTCTTGGAAGCATGTGACAGCAGACAATGATATGAAAACATTTTTTAAAAGCGGCTCACACCACAGTCACAGAATTACAGAACATCTGACAGCATAGGGTTATGGGTACTTTAAATATGTCTGCGGTCAATGTGCTTTGGTACAATTGGTCAAAATTGTCCGTTACCATCACGCATGACCATGAGACAATTGTGGCACGTGTGCACGGTCACAATAAAGCAGTTCAATACACTGATCATCTGTATGAAAGGTCACCAGTATAAAGGGAAGCAACATTTTGGAAGAAAATTTGCTAAATTAGATACAAAGCCATGTTGAAATGAGGTGAATTATTACCCAGAGGATTCAGATGACTTGTTTTAAGAGAGTGAGAAATTTAGAAAGAGAAAAACAGAGAACCAGTATACCAGGGATGTGCACATAGAATAAAATCTCAATTATATAAAATAGGGAATCATTTCAAGAAATGGCATCTGATAGCATAATTTTAACAGCCTATGAAGTTCATTTTCCCAAAAAGAGGTGATGTTTCTAAGATTTTAGCCCTTTAAAAAAACTGGCTTAAAACTACATTGGACGTTACCTTTTGATTTATCTATTCAAAAGCTCATTTAACAGCATTTAAAATTATTAAAATCTGTTCTTCAGTTAAAGTTATAGTTCAGCCAAAAATACAATTTACAGTATTATTTTCTCATGTTGTTCAAAACCTGTATGACTTACTTTCTTCCTTATGACTGAAATGCACCGGAAGACTTTTAAACTTATGACAAGTTAAAACGATGTATTCTAAAATGTTCAATATCTTCCAAATGCATGGAATCATAGCCTGATGATGCTAGATAATCTATATCTGTATCATATAACACATGATTTCATGTGAATCTACAAAATCTGCAACTAGAATAGACTCATTGAAACTGTAAATCAGAGTAAAAATCTGGGAAAAAGTCTATTAGTAGTGTATTCCAGCCTTAAGGTGAAACGCAACACTGAAACCGAGAAAATGGAGTAAAATAAATTGGAGATCTATGAAACTGGAATTGCAAAATAGCACACAAATCTTATGAACTACTTCTAAGGTGCTTTTTAGTCCTTACTGCAGCTTGAAAGCCCATATGGTCACCATTGACTTTCATTACACGGAAAAGAACAGCGTGAACATTCTTTTAAACATCTCCATTTGTGTGTTCCATGAGACACAATCATACAGGTTTGGAAAGACATGAGGGTGAGTAAATCATAAACAGACTGTTCACTTTAGGTCACATTATACAGTATATTTAAAAGTGACTTCATGGTTGGATTTGTATTAAATACCTTCATTAAGCAGGAAGAAAGTTAAAATACATCTCCCCATTACTTTGGTAATGTTTTACTTTATAAAAAGTGATTTTGTTAGTATTTTGAAGTGGAGTAGAGATTAACTTATTACACAATTCCAAAATACAGTTTAAACAACAATCATCTACTAGATGTTGATCACATAAGCATGTTATACTTCTTGCACATAACTGAACAAGAAGAACTAATGAAAGAATGGAGCCCTGAACAATGTATAAGTCTTAAACACCACCTTAACTTGAGTGTCTAAAAAGTGGTACTTTGCTGATCCGCTAAAGGATATTGAGAAGGGGTTTCCACAAATTGTTCCCTGAGAGACCCTGCCCTTATTAGTTTCCAATCACCATAATACATGTCGCTGATCTCCATCCAGAAAATCTTTAAGAACAGCAGATCCAATACATCTAACTAAGGGGGCAAAAACCAGGAACATTGTCCCAGGACCTCTATAATACAGCTTACTCAACGGTAAAAATGTTGTCCCAGGAGTTGTAAATCTTAATGACAGCCCAGTTTCAAGAGAAGCACAGAATGTGTCTGAAGGAAAAGTACACATTCACACAGGTTTGTAGACTAGAGAGAGAGAAAAAAAAAACTAATGTCAGGCCTAACTGTGATCCTCTATTTTCTGATTTTTCCAGTCTTTTCAAGTAATTCTGTTTGACAACTGACCACAAGCGCTTTTACCAATACCCCTCCCTGTTGTTCCACTCTTGAAAAAAAACAACAACATTGAACTCCAGACGATTTCTGCTCTAAAAGGGTAAAATAACTATCAGGCTTCCCTTGCCAAAGGAATCCCTTTACCTTTTTATTAAAAAAAATTTGAGTCCAGCTTTGCCTCAAAGCATCAGTTCAAGTGTTGAATGACTGAGGAATAGTTTTGAAATCCTTATGCCACTGGATCACAGTGGACCATTTGGGTTCTTGCCTTATGCCCTGGCTGAGGCATGTGTTTCTCAACATGGCAAAGCAGGCCAAGAACGTCTCTCTGTTCTGATCCATGCCAAGGATAAAGAAATGCACACCAGACCATATAAAACCTGGTCCTGTTGCTTAAGGTACTCAGCTTAAGGTACTAAGAGAGACGGCCATCCCCTTCGGTTCTCCTTCACCAAGGGCAGACATCAGATAATATGCCATGCAGCTTGTCCAAATGCATTTAAAAACACTAATAAATTAAAAACATAAAATACAAAGATTTGTCAAAGGCTTACGGCCCCTTTGAAAATGAATGGATGGTTCATTTTAAAAAGCTCCAGATAAGATGGGTCTTTAAAAAAAAAACTAAAAAATTAATTGAAGTATGTTCAAAGAGACCAGTGCAACTCGTCAAAATCCACGGCCTCACCCAGGTTGGCATCTGTTTCCAGTAAGCTCATAATGACTGCCATGGCTGCCTCGTCGGTGCTCAGAGCACCCAAACCAGGAACACTCTCTAGATCCAACTGAGAGCTCCCCTCTGAAGGGCAGGAAGAGAGGCAGAGAATGAACAAAAATATTACAATATTTAAAAAAAATAAAATAATAATAATAATAAAAATATAAATAAATACAATAATAAAAGGACAAAAATATTTAAATTTAAGAAAAATAACAGAACATGGAAGTATAGATTTTAGTTGAATTAAAATGGATTTATTTTTAGAAAAATAACATTACATCTGTTATTAAATAATTATCATAATTTACTAATTAAATTAAGTATACTTAATAATAATAATATTAATAATACATGCATGACTCTTGACTCTTGTAATCCATATATTTCTGTATTATAAAAAGTAAAATACAAGTTTAAACAATGTAGAAAATGTCTGGACAAATTTTTTTTACGAAAATAATGTCACAATACAAAAAGACTTTAACGTTCCAAAAGCAGGCTTAATTTTCAATATTCACATTTTTTTTCCCAGGAAAAAACCCAGACATGAACTTGACAAGGTTTAGCATCTTACTACGGCATGGTCAATGTAATATAATGCTTTGACATCTACCCATCAGATTTTCTCCCACTGTGAAGGCCCCACCCCTCGTTTCCTCCACTGAGCCTGACTTGCCAGTCATCTCCACATCTGTTGCTTCCCCATTTGGCACCTGAAAGCATGAGGAGTGCTGTTAGAACGCAAGTTAGAATGCAAGAAACCACAAAACTAGTAAACTAATTTCTAAACACACAGACATCGTTTTTTGACAGACTCACGTTGCTGCTGGCCTGCGCAAGGGCCAGTGGAGACTTATCCTGCGGCACACTGAATGGACTTGTATTACCGCTGGATGGTGAGGAGTTCATTCTTAAGAAAACAGCAGATATTCAGAATTCAAAAGTCTTTGCTTTAGGAATGCGCAGAACTACATATTTTCAAAATCAACTAAATAACACAATGTTTCCAAGAACATTCTGTCATGCAAACTGTCTGACAGCTAAAGCAGAGCAGGATAAAACACAGCTGCTAACAATATCAAAAGTAATATTTGAAAGAAAAATGGTAAACTAGCCAACATCACTAATTAACTAGTAGTTTGTTGGATGACAACTCATCCTAAATCTAAATTACATTTCTTAATTTTCTTCATTTGTGATACTTCACTGTAAATAACACCAAATATAATAACAGAAAGGAAGCAACATAATTGGTTTACCTATTATAGTCCATAATCTCATTAGCAATTTGGGTCCCTATGCACCCAGCGTAAATCATTCCTGATGCACTGGAGATTCCTGGGATGATAGGAACTTGTTGGGAATTCTTAGCATCATCTACAAAACGAAATATACAAAATTACTTAAAAGAGTTGGAAATATTTAGAATTCCTGACAACAGATTTTGGTTGATATCCTTAGCAAGTGGACAGTGATAGTGAGTCAAATCTGACAGTGATTTTGCACATTTTATCGATTTTAAGATAAATCATGTATACAAAATTCAGGTGGTTTCAGCTGATGCACAAAAAAAAAAAAAAACATACCAAAATAAACCACCAAACCAAAAGGAGGAAACAAAACAAAAAATAAAAGGACATGCATCCATATCAAACACAAACATAACACCCCAACCAAGCATAAACAAACACTGAATAATGAGTTTCTCCTGTCCTGTCTTTTCCTCTATATGTGGTTTCACAATACAGTATGCAAATATAGGCACATGCCTAGAAACAAAACATATTTATAACATTCGTAAATCTCAATACTCACCCTCCGAGGCCTTGGAACTGCTTGGCTGCTCAGCTTTATCCCCTGATCCACCTGGATTACTTTTACCACTGAGTCAGGCAGAAAGAGTGTCGAGAAATAATCTATCATCTCATTGATCACAGAATTTGTGTGCGACAGGTTGAATTATGACATTGATATGCA
The DNA here is from genome assembly GCF_003368295.1 of Carassius auratus. NCBI lineage: Eukaryota > Metazoa > Chordata > Actinopteri > Cypriniformes > Cyprinidae > Carassius > Carassius auratus. The sequence continues at coordinate 6,718,685 of NC_039285.1, forward strand.
GTAGTAGAAAAACAAGATGAAATGCTGGTACTTACGATATAACAGTGTTGGTTGACACTATGTATTCTACTTCTTTGGTCCAGGGATTTATAAAACTAAACCACTGACTTTGTAAGGTGACGAAAGAGCCATATTTCGTTTTAAACTTATAGCAGTTTGTCTCAATCTTCTCTTTACTTCTCAACACTGTGAAAAGAGGTGATCAAGATAAAAAAAATAAGAAAATGTGCACACAACAATTTTTTTCACATTCATTTGCATGCAATCTAATAGAACTCTCTGAGGCACTGGCCTTGTGCGTCTTCCACTGAAAGCTGTGCTAATGTTCTTTAGAAGTAAGACTAATGATTAATGATGGATGATGAGTATTTGGCTACTCGTGTCCTTCTTTGTGCAAATGTCTCGGGGCAATCTGCCCAGTTTCTTGGAATCTGCTTTCAACAAAACCTGTATAGAGCTCCAGTGCTCCTTAAAATAAGAATCTGGATGCACTGTACCTTTCCGGTGTCTATCTGCCAAATGAGGCAGGTCATCCAGATGGAAGTATTCATAGCAGGATGTGCCTAGCAGCTCCTGGGGTAAGTAACCCAGAATGGTGGTGGCTCTGTATGCACAATATAAATAGAAAGCAGTATTTAAAAAATAGCTTTTCTTACTATGAAACTTACAAGATGGTAATTTTTTTTGAGAAAACTAAGTAAGCCATTGATAAGTTGATTTCCCAGACAAAGTAATTACCAAAACTTTACTCTTTTTATTTGAACATCCAGGCTATCCTGACATGACAACTTCGGCTATACCAGTGGTAAGATTTAGTGGCAAATCTGCACCAATGCCTGACCAATGGGAGATTAAATAATGATATTTGTCATTATATATATATATATATATATAACATTTTATAAAATAATGTAAATAATAATTATTTTTATGTAATTTATATAGACTACTAAAGAAATCCTTTTTGAAGTTAATTACTGCCCATCAGAATACTGACAAATAGTTAACTACTATCTGAACAACAAATTTTGTCCTCACTCCCATAACAAGTGGTAAACTAAATACAAGTTTTGAAAAGAAAACCCATGCTGCCCTCTAGTGAGAATGAAGTGTCCATGTACAATTAACTTACTACCGAATGGTACTGGAAGAAGTTATATGAGGGTAATTTCATGTTGAGCTAGTTTGCATAAATGACTATGACTACAGAAAAGAATGATTGTAATGTGCTACAAAAGTTATTGAAATTAGAGACACATATTCCTGTATGTACATTTAAAAAAATTACTAGTAAGTGCTCTGACCTCGACCTGTAACTGAGATTTTTCTTTTATTGTAGTATATGTTTGTATGTTTCTCAGGAGATATTAATTCTCCTGCCAGGCTGTTATTGAAATAAGAACTTGAACTTAATTAATTTGCCTGATTAAATAAAAATTAATGCATACAAAATAATTGTGAATAACAAAAATTCACATATAGTTATTCCCAAAAAAGTCAACTTACCGTTGATCCACAAAGGTGAATTTGCCGTCCATGGCGTAGCGGGTGACAAATTCGGTGGGCTTGACTTTGATCTCTCCGTTGGCCTGCGGGAGGGTGTGGGGGTGCATGCGGCCCACTGCTACCAGGCAGCTGAAGTGGGAGCTCTCTTTATCCGCCTCAGCCTCCCCCTCCGTGCCCAGCTGGCGCTTGGGCCAGGTACGCATGTAGCCCGTGCAGTGCACAGTACAGTACCGCTGTGACTCTGGTGGGACAGTCAATCAAAACAGAGTCAATTTACAGGTGAGCTGCAAGCCAAATGTTCCACCATATGCTGTTAAAGAGGAACACAAAGGTGCACGTTTCATTCCTTTTTCGTTTTTTTTTGCTTGATTTAATCTAAAAACGTGCTTTGACAAACACCTCACAAACTGTGCCAAATGTGATATGCAGCAAAGCTTGAATACAAGCTTTTGCTCAACATGCTGAACATACTGTAATTTTGAAAAACTAGCTTATAATGAATGTTCAATGCATAAAAATCAATGCATGGCTTGCCTGAACAACTAACTGCTCTGGGCAGTTTGGAAAAGGCCATGCTCACCAAGAACAGAAACGTCAATGCTGTCCAAGTCCAGACAGCACAGCAAAACACTTTCCAAAGTGAAGTCACTATCCAACAACTTTGTAGGAATAAAGCTGTTGGAATGAAATCCCACAAGCTGAGCTTAAACCACTGCATGTGGCGAGAAGAAAGAAGAAGAGATGACATGTGTAATGGAGTAAATATGCAGACCACGTCACAAATGAATCTTGGACCTTTGGTTCTCTGCCAGATGAGAGACATTGCCAGTCTGAAGCCAAGGAAATAGAACTTTTAGTTAACTTCTATTTTCTTTTTTTGTTACAGAGCAATCGTAACAAATGTCAGTAATAGGTTCCATCACAGTGCATTTGATTGCATGAACACAAGGCTCTTCTGATTCACTTAATGTCATCATTAGAATTTGAGAAGCATCTTTAGCAACTTAATTAAGCTCTTGACTGTATCCTGACCTTTCTTTTTTGAGGCCCCAGCCTGAAAGACTTTCTCCTCTTTGATGGTAACTTTGTTGTACTTCATTCGGCAGAAGAATGAACGCCGGGCTCCAGAGCAAAGTCGAGCTGCTCCGACGGGGATCTCAGCCTGCACCTGCAATCCCGCTACACACAAACACCAGAGAAAGTCAGACTGGTTGAAGACATGTTTTTTTTTTATTTATTTTTTTAACAAAAGCAATTCTATGGTTTCAGAAAACCTGGACTACATTTATTGTGCTTTGTGCTAGGAAATGGTTTTGAAACATTTGGGAGAGTAAATAATCAACTAGCAATGAATAATAATAATAATAAAAAAAAGTTTTGGGGTTGGTAAGATTTTCTTTTAAAGAAATGAATACTTGTATTAAACAAAGACACAACAAACTGATCAAATGTGACAGTAAAGACATTTATAATGTTACGGAAGATTATATTATTTTACATATTACATTATATTACTCAAGAATGTATCACGGTTTCCACAGAAATATTAAGCAGAACCATTATTTTCAACATTGTTCATCATAATAATAATAAATGTTATTTGAACACCATATGATTTCTTCAGAAACCGCTGACACTGACTAGAGTAATGGCTGCTGACAATTCAGCTTTGCATCACAGGAATATATATATATATATATATATATATATATATATATATATATATATATATATATATATATATATATATATATATATATATATATATATATATATATATATATAAATAAAATAAAAAGCAGTCATTTAAAATATTAATAATATTACAGGAATATTACCGTTTCTAATTTATTTTTGAACAAATAAATGGTGATAATACGATACTTCTTTCAGAATTTAAAAATCTTACAAACCCCAAACATTTGAACTGTATTGTATATTTATTAAGCAGACTGAGTACATTGTGCACACTTCAGAAAAGCATTCAACACGCACACAAACTTAACACTGAAAAAAAAAAAAAAAAACTTATATTACAGTCGAAATGTGTTTACTTTTGGCGTCGATGAGGCGCTCCCGTGGGTAGAGTTCAGTGGCGGACAGCTGTTCCTTCACTTTACCAATGTCCTTTGGATGAACATAATCAAACAGGCTCTGTCCAATTAACTCCGTCTGCGGAGAAAACAATTCAAATGAGGCATGATTGAACTAATATGGTATGCTAACAAGTCACATTATAAACCTAATCGTTTATCACCAAGTAAACAAATGCAGCTTTTGAAACAGCCCTTAAAATACTCCAAAATATATGAACAGTAATGTTTGGACATCCAAGACTGATTTATCCTAAAACCTACTATTAACTGGAAATAGTATGCTTACAAGGCTTGACTTTAGTTTTGTAGACAACATAATGCAAGTAATACGAAGCCTAATTTTCATTTTTGGCTGAACTGTCCCTTTAATATAAAACATTCTCTGTTTAGTTTTTTTTATATAGTCGAACTGTCCTACCCGACTGTAGCTCAGGATTTTTGAAACTGATTCTGATGCAAAGATTATTTTTCCACGGTCACAGCCAACCACAAAGAGAAATCCATCCGCAGCCTGGACAAGAGGGTTGATGTTGTAAATTCAAAAATCGCAAACAGTGAAGCTGCCCCGTTTAAACAAAAGCTACAGTATTTTTGGAGCCTCTTCTACCCACATCATCAATAATTTGTTTTGATGTTTATTCTGCTATGTAACAAATAGCTTTAAGTCACAATGCTGTAAATGATCTGATTTACCTTTAGGACAAGGTGTTTGAGCTCATCGTCTGGGAGGAAAGCAGGTTTGTAATTGGCTTCTGCAAATGAGCTGGTCGCTCCTGAAAAACAGGCACTCCATTACCCAACATACATTAAGGAACATTCATCACTGTTTATTTAGACCTAATGAAGAAATTAATTCATGAAGAAAAGACCATTTACAAGTCCAAAATTAGTCTTTGTGCATGCTAGCTAATTGTTAAGGCATTTGCGAGGTGTCCGGTACCTTTGAGTGATTTGAGGTGCTGGACAGCCATTCGTAACACAGTGAGTTTGTCAAGTTTGCGGGACATGGGGTTACAGGTGGGTATCATCGCTGCCAACTCGTCAATCAAGTTATTCATCTTATCTCGCCGCCGTTTCTCAATCTGACTGTGAGGTTCTCTACAAGATGAAATTGAAGATGAAACTTGCGTTTGTTTCAGTTTCAATGACAGTGTAAACTTCAGATTTAATTAAATCAAATGAAATAATAAATGTACATTTAAACTTAAATTTTAATAAATTAAATTACATTTAGTGACAATAAGTACCTGATACACTTAATTTTTAATTGCTGGTCATCTCCTTCCGATCTAAGAAAACATAATAATAAAATACATACAGATGTGTTAGAAGTAATAAATATAAGGAGAGCCATACGGAGTATAGTAATGGGCTCAGTACCTTCCCTTATCGTCCTCCATATCCTCCTCTAGATTTGATGCAGATTTTGTTTCCCTGGAAACAAAGCGGCGAGATGATTAAAGTGACGAATGAAATGCTGCCATGATTCTAACAGGACATTAAACACAGACCACGCACTTTCCTTCCCAACGCATCTTGACTCATTCAGAAAAGCAGCACATGGGCCTACAGGCCAAACAAGAGGATATTAGTCATACAAACGAGCTATGAAATACCAATATCAACTATTTATGTGCTACATTCTCTTACCCACACACAAACTTTTTCAAGACACTAGGGCTGGGTGGTATGAGGACATATAGCATACATAGACATTTATGTGGGAAGGATTTTACTTTAATCACAAAGAAACATGGAATTAATGCAAAAATCAAAGCAGCAAAGACAGGCAAATAATACGGCTGTACAAAATCACTTGTCACATCAATAAGAATTAAGCCTAGGTGGTCACAGGCAAGTGTGTGTATATATATATATATATTAATATATATATAGAAATAAAATCACACTTATTCAATACTCTGACTTATTTAGAATAAAATATCACTTTTGATTTGTGTCAAACAGGTTCCAAATAAAAAGAGAAAATAAATGATTTCTGAGAATAATCATTTCAATTTTAGATAATAATGAAAAACCTAAAATTTTAAAGCTGCATTTATTTCAGTAAAAACAGTAATTGTGAAATATTATTAATTTAAAATGATTTTTCTATTTTATATTATAGTATATTCCTGTAATGCCAAAGCTGAATTTTCAGCAGTCATAACGCCAGTCTTCAGTTTCATATAATCCATCAGAAATCATTCAAATGTGCTGATTTGGTCCTAAAGAATGATTTCTTATTTTTCTTAATATACATTTTGTGATATATTTTTCCAGGATTCTTTGATGTAAAGTTCAAAATAACAGGATTTATTTGAAAGAAATCTTTTGAACATTAGAAATGTCAATTTTGACTAATTTAACATTCTTGTCTTTGGCAAATAACAGTATTAATTTTACAAACACACACACACACACACACACACACACACACACTCTTGAACAAATAAATCGAAATAACTTAAATCATTTAAGTAATTATTTTTAATTTCTCTGAATAATTATTTAAAAAAATAGTTTTTTTATTCTTTAGAATAAGATTTATGTATATAAATAGATTATGTACAAATATGCATTACCAAACTGTTGTTTAATATATAAACCATTCAATCTTTAATTTATTCTTACTACAAAAACAACAATATTGTGATATTTACAGTTACTGTCTTTTTTTTTTGTCAACCAGCCAGCTTCTAGAGACAAATGTTAATATGTAAACGTATAAATATACTCACAGGTTGTCCATGCTGCCTTTCCGTTTCCTGGGCATCTCTATGCCCGAGGCCATGCCGGCGGCTGAGGAGGGGGTCATCAAACCAAACAGAGAGACAGAGAGGCCCTGGGGTTCTTCCTCTAATGCGTCTCCTGCCAATGGTGGGAGGGATTTATTAGAGTAAAGTGACAAAAAGAAACGTGCCAAAACACAACAATGTGCTACATATTGGAACCAGGGCACCGTGGAATAGATTTCATAACAGACATCTGAAGAATCAGACCATCTGTAATCGGCGCACAAACAAAGGATTTTTGTGTGAATTCAGAGTGATACTACAGGAAATTATGTCTTATCTTGTGAAAGTAGTCTTAAAAGTGTAATCTTAAAACCCAGAAACCCAGTTTACACCTGGTTCTTTACGGTGAACTACTTGCCTCATTAAGGCTTTCTGACCACGAGCACAATACAGAAAACCTAATTCACCTTCGCAAGAACTTCCTTTATGCACATCTATAGGCCTGCTCAGACAAGGAGGAGTACAAGACTTCGTTTTAATATACGGTATGGTCTTCGGCTTTCTGTACAAACAAAGCTTTAAAAGAAGCCTTTGTAGAGGTGTATCTATTTATATTTACATAATATCCAGCCTCCATTATTGAGGACAAAACAGCACTGTCAAAAACTAAGATCAGATCATGCATCCATTTGGTTAAAAAGGCTTTTGGTTTTTGGCAAAAATCACTGAACCGCATTCATAGTTATTGTTGCATATAAAGGCAAATGACTTTGGCAAATGAATGATGGAAGAAAAATTGTCAGTTCAATTTCAGTTTTGGTTTATATTAATCATCAGGCCCTTTACTGGATCTGCACATCCTCCTCTGACTGCCGTGTGTACACACATTAGTGCTCGGCCATATCCTAACATAGTGATAGTGGACCAACATCTGGGTAAGACTAAAAGCAGCCTAATGTATGTTAGAGTTATTTGTTAACAACACATTAGCCAAGCAGAATATGGATGTCATGTCAATTATTTTTATATTAGTGAATTTGTATTTAACGTAACTTAATAAAAACATTGTAAGTTACTAATTATAATATATGCTTACTTGGTTATTCAAAAAGCAGCTACACAAAACAAGCAAATAACATTTAAAGTTACATTGTCACAGAACAACACTAAATTCAGTCTAGAGTGACTTAATGCATTTAAAAAAAAAACACTCCTATTATAATCAGTGAAACGGTCTACACATTATGATGAATAAACCTATATTTAAATCACATGTACATCGGCACCTTGTTGTTTAGATGCCATTTTTTCACAAGAAACCCAGCCCCAAAACCAGCCAAATTGTGTTTCCGGGGTAGATGGTGGGTTTCCATCTATAAAAATCCCGTAGGGGCTAAATACCACGTTATTGAAGTTGCTTCAACCCGCGGACAAGAAAAACAACCCACGGCAGAAGTGTTAAAGTAGGCAAATGTCAGGGGAAAACATTGGACCTGGCAACACTGCTCAGGTGTTTCAACGATGACTAATCTGAATGCCTCTGATTGGCCACTGCATTCATAAACCCAACGTAATTGTGTGTAATTGGTTATAACATGCAACACTGTAAAAACGCAGGAAAAAATATGGAATAAAAATGGCCACAATATTTATTATTAGATTATAATATTAGCCTGGTGATAAGAATAATAATAATAATCATCTTGCTATCGTCAAAGGCGATACACGATACTACTGTCTATCTGCACAATCCTAGTGTGTTTAGATCCTAGTTTAGAAACAAAAGAGTGGAATAAGAACCAGAGGCACAGCAAGTGGAAACTGTATAGCCGCAAAACGTAGAACAACATTTGGTCAGACATCATTTTCAGCAGAAATTAAAACACTGGCAGAACTCAAGGTTTTTAATACACATTTAAAGCAATGGCTGAAACTGAAACAACTCTGTGAACATTTTGTTTTATCCTGTACAGTCAATGCATACAAACATAGAGTTGCATATGTTAGCGTGCACAGACATAGCATGCACAGAGATATATATATATATATATATATATATATATATATATAGTTAAATGTGTCTAGACTCTGTTTTATAGAGATTTCTACATCTATTTAAGCCCATATCTTATTTTATGTATGGGATGTATTTATTGTATGTACAGTATTTTAATAGTTATAATTTTTAATTCAATTACTCTGTAATTTCTGTTTGAATTTTACATGCCTAAACAGGTACGGGGGTTGCAAATTAGTCATGGCTATAAACCTGTATGCATGGCATCTACTTTGTATTTTATTAAGCAATGTTCTAAGCGTTTGTCCCCGTCAAATAAACTTTAAATAAAATAAAAAATAAATAATAAATAAGTAGGCTACACTAGTCTATGGGTTAGAGAATGAAATTAAATGTGCAAACACTAGTCATGAAGAACTTAAGTCTATGCTATTGCATTCAGTATAGTAGTTACATTTTTACAAAGTCAGGCATTCATAAGTGCACTAGATAAAGTTATTATCTATATAGCAATGATTATTGATGAAAACGATTACAGTTATATGTACTGTTGCATGAATAATAAACAACTGATAAAATGATCCACCCCATCCTATAAAGTATAAACTAATTTTGATGCAATAAATATGGTATAATTGTGGTACAATGTTCATCCCCCCAATACAGATAAAAGGTATTTCACAAACATCTACATGTTTGTCTCTAAAGTATTTTGTGGATATAATGAGTTGTATTTGTACCCCACCCCTCACTAATTTCCAAACCCTGGCTACAGCCATGCACTCATCACCTGAACCTTACCTACTTCGTGCATTTAAAGTGTAATTATACGCTTTAAATGTCTTTGAAAGCAATACGCACCCACATGTTAATAGATAATCTGTCTAAATAACTTGGAAAGACAGTTGATGTGAGCACTACTTGTTATCACAGAGATGAATTATCATGTCATTGGGTGAGGTAAATATTCATGACACTTTGCGCTGTTACCATAGAGCAGCACGAGAAACATGTCCAAACTCAATTTATTTACGTCAAACGCTGTGCAATAAAAAAACGTGACAAAAGAGTGTGAAAGTAGGTCAGTGATTCCACTGAATTTAGCTTTTGCACACTTGTGGCACAACACTTTAATTGTATTTTACATCTCTTTGTTAAGTATTAAATTTATTGTTAAGTGAAATGTTGGACAAATAGTTGAATACAGGGTTTAATTGTAACTACTGATGTCACAATTTCTTATGTCTCCTGTAAAATTATAAGAGCGTTTTCTGTGATCTATTGCATGCTCTAGCAAATTCTATTCTTTAAATGTCTCACCAAGGCATATATGAGGTTTGCGAGTAGAGAATGATTTATGATATGCAGCCTGACCTTAAACAGCCCATAACGCCATGCTATAAGTCCTCTTCTCTATCTTCAAAATGGGACATCACGATAGCAGTTACATCGCCTCAGCTGCTGTAACTTATTTTAAAATAAGTATTTTATCATCTGTGACACAAAAACTTAAGTATGAAATTGCATACAATCATTCAGTCACTAAACTAAAGACGTCAACATAAAGCAGAGGGTCTGGTTTCAGCCTGGATAGGTTTATTTTTGCCTGGCTGACTGCAGATTATTCTAATTATTAAAGCTGCAGTAGGTAACTTTTGTAAATATATATTTTTTTACATATTTGTTAAACCTGTCATTATGTCCTGACAGTAGAATATGAGACCGATAATCTGTGAAAAAAAATCCTCCCCCCAGTGGTCATATTGCCGTTTGTAGTTACAGACCGCTCCCGGTAAGAAACAACCAATCAGAGCTGCGGTCCGTAACTTTGTTAGTGTTCAAAATGTAGAAAAATTTATATAATAAGCGAGTACACCATGAATCCATTTTCCAAACCGTGTTTTTGGCTTGTCCTGAATCACTAGGGTGCACCTATAATAAGTGTTTATATTCGGACTATTTTAGATTGCTTCGGGGGTACCGTGGCGGATTAACCCAGTACCTTTGTGATTCTTCATAGACATAAACAGAGAGAAGTAGTTCCGGCTACGATGTTCTTCTGCAAGACGCAAGCAGTTCTGTTTATTAACCGCTAAAGCGTCAAAAGTTCCCTACCGCACCTTTAAATTGCTACTTACAAAAACAAATATATAATAAATAAATGAAATATAGAGTAAATAGACATCAAATATTGATTTCAGCTGAAATTATGTTAAAAACAAGTTTGGCACTTATCATACAAAAATATTGTGCGATTGGCCAATCACAATCAATTTTTCCAAAAAGACAACCAATATATACTACATTTATTATGTCTGCATTTACATTATTGGTTTAAGCTCAAAAAAGAAATGGCTATGGTTGCTAATAAATTGTGCAGCTGACAATGGCATTGTGTCTTTTTAAAAATTCACATTAAATGATTGATGATTCAGATGAAAAACCATGTTCATTCTTCCCATAGTTAAACACTGGTACTGTCCTTTTACTAAAGCATGAATGTCAATTACTAATGTCTAGGTTGTTAAAAACCACAAATGATTTCGGTTGAAGCATCTTGGCATTGAATGGTGGATTTTCTGTACAACAAAAGCAACGCAGCAATAATGTTAATTTCAGACTTCTCCATATTAATGTAGTGAAAATGACTCAATTTCATGATAAGTTCTATTTTTCAGTTCAGTTTTAGACTGAATCACTCAAGAAATTTGTCTTAAATATGAAAATCTCTAGCCATGACAAATTAGCAAAAAAAAAAAAAAAAAAACAAAAAAAAAAACAAACAAGTGACCTCATTTTTCCAACAAATTACAAAAGTGCCTTGCCCCAACAGCTGGCAATTTATCAACTGACTGCTTTAAAAGAACACTTAATTATTTTGATAATTAGGCAATTAATTAATGGCTATAACCACTACAAACATAAGCTATAAACTTATAATTCTCCCATTTAAAATGCCCCTATTATACCATTTCACTTTCATGCAGAGTATAATGTGGCTACATGTGAATGTAAATAATCTGCAAAGTTGCACAATAAACACAATTGTCTCCTAAAAAAAAGAATCGACCCTAAACAGCCTAAATGAGTCATCAGTACTTTAAATCCCACTTCTGTGATGGCTAAACATCACAGGGCAACGTTGTTTTACACAATGTTTTACGTTGGAGGGCTGCGAACAGCTTGACCCTCCCTAAAACACAGTTTCCTGTTTGTGTGGTTAACATTATGTGGAGAAGAAGCTGTTTCCCATGCTCTGAAAGTAAATTTGCTTTATTTTCACTTTCGAAAGATGAGGGTGTAAAGAATCAGTGGTTAAAACTCATTTTTTCCATTGTACCTCAGCAGAACCTCCTCAATCTTTCTTGTGTTCCCATCATTTTACTCGAGGAGTTCAACGCAGAATTCACAAAACACTTGCTCTTGAAAGACGGTTCAGCCTGAGTTTATTTGGCCCAGCTGGCTCCACTGGGGCGAAAAACGGAACTATGGCAATGGGCGACAAATGCTTTAAGCAGTAGACCAATCACAACAGACTGGGCCATCTGACCAATCAGAGCAGAGTAGGCTCACAGAAAGGATAGGATTAGAGAGATTGAATCTTTGAACTGCTTTGAACGAGTCGTTTAAGAATTGTTGGAAAACTAGGTGATATTAAATGCATATTCTGAGAAAATAAGTGTTTTTTGACCTTGCATGCATGTAAACGTATTGTACTCCCAAAACAATATTATGAATCTTAGAAATGGCATAATAGTGGCACTTTACAGAACAAAAATACTTGGTGTTAATTAATTCAATATATGTGTCTCTTGATTTTTATAAAAATGTAAAAATAAAATGATAAAAATCACATAAGTTTCAATCTAGTGCAACAAACTATCTTCGTTTATTTACCACTCATAAGCAAAACTGGCATAGACTTTTGAATTTCATTCAATGTTTTTATTATTGCTTTTACTCCATTTTTAACATTTTAATAGCAATTGATAAACTTTATAATCTCCGTTATAAACATATATTTATATCGGAGGTAAGACTCACATTAATAAATAAATGAAGAACGTGTTAACATACAATGCTGTCTTTTCCCACCTACAAATAATTTCCACAGATAATTTACCAGGACAAGTGCATTTTATTTATCAGTTTTGCCAGAATTTACCAGACGGGTCAGAAAGTAAATAATTGACCTGAAAAAACACCTATCACTGAATGGACTGGAATCTGTAACCCAAAAGGCCAGTTACCTAAGAGACATACTTTCCAGATGAGTCCATAAATTCCAGTCACGTTTTTCAGTGTTGGGGGGAGGGGGGAGTCTGTCACGAGACGAACCAAACTGACAGCAGATTTAGGTTACACACTTTAACAAAAATTAAAAGCACAACTACCCCTATAACAGTGAACAGCTTTGTTTCAGAGTGTTTATAGGCTAGTTATGCAAAGGTTGACTGATTGAGTTAGGCTGAAGAGAGAAAGGAACGCCGAGCAAGAGGAGGCCATCACAGCTCTGGCCTACAAGTGTGCCGAGTTTGACCTACATATTACACAACAGTCACGTTACAAGAAATCAGACTAGATCAGGCAGCACTATGACCTCACAATGCTTATGATTCCCATTTACGTCACAGCAGGCAGTTTCACTCATTAAAAACGAGGCTGAATTCACGAAGGAAAAGGCATCTGTACTAGACAATGTATTTGTAACCTCCAAAAAAAAAAAACACTGACTGTCACATACAATACATACAGTAAAGTTAATACATAGAATAAACTTTCTGAAGTAGAACAATAGAGTTTATATTAATATATATATTAAAAGAACAAATTATGATTTATTCTGCTAAATGCATAAATTAAAAGTTTGTCATTCTTTAATGTATACATGTCTGAGAACCAAAAACTTCTGATTTCCGAACGAATTACTTGTGAACCGATGTTTTGGAAATTTAAAGCACTTATGATCTGATCAATTGATTATTAATGAATTAATTTGACTCGCTTACCTGAAATCACAAGTTGTTCAATTTGTCAGGTCTTAAAATACTTGTTCTGATAAGTTGGTCATTGCAATGTGTTAAAGATACACATTAAGATTTGTGGTAATACATAAATTATAGGAGTAATTTGATTAAATATCTTAAATAACATTTCATGTTGGTTTACTATTTTTATTCATGTTTTGGCTCCTATATGTTTTGGAGGTGTACTAGAACAGGCTCTCATACTAGGTTGTTCGAAAAACACATTATTTTTCACATATTTTACATTATTACAATACCTCTCTCCCCTGTCTGGCATGAAAGGCTCAAATAGTTCCTGTATCAAATGAAGGCCCGGATTCTGGAATACGAGATGTGTCGTGATTGGTTAGCTGGGCCAGTCTGTGCTGTGATTGGCTAGCTGGGTCAGTCAGTTTTGTGATTGACAGCACCCGGGAGACTTAAGTCTCTGCAGAGCAAAAGTGGGCGTTTATGACCTTGTGGGTGTTTTCAAACTGCTGGGTGTTTCTAAATCATGCAATCAAAATGATCCCCCTTACCTTACCCCACCCCTAAACCTACCATCACTATTACATCAGCCAATCAGGTATCATGGTCTAAAAAACACCCTGATCTGGTAACTCCCATTATTTTCCTGCAGAGACCTATACTTGGCACTAGACACCAGGTTGGGAAATGTTCTGCCTCTTACCAAAGCAGCCTGCTGCAAGCTTCAGTGTAAATATTGCCTCATAATCAAATCAATTTGAGCATGATTTAAAGCAGGCGATTGTAACAACTCTAAGCTCGTCTGTCTTGGAAAGACTTGTGGTCTCCGACATAGTCAAGACACCCGTTGCCTTCTCTAGTGCAGCTCAACCAGGTCGCATCTCATTCGTCGATCTTTGTGAGATCACAAATCCAGGAAAATATGCGTTGTAGTCCAAATTAGTCGTTCATTGTAGTTTTTGAAAAGTGATTTCTGTCAAATTAAATCTCTCCTTTTAAATTGGACTGAGTTTTGTAACTTTGCTGATCTGTTTATGCTCAAACAGCAACATTACAGGCTAACTAAAGTTGAAAAAGTGAAAAAGCATAATAGCACCCCTTTAATATACAGGTATGCCAAACAGCATTTAGGTATTATCTAAATAGTCACTACAATTGTAATGAATAATTCCTGCGTTTTTGTGTTGAACAAAATTCTGAGAGCATACCGTACATACAATAAATATTTAATTTTATTTCTATATATTTTACACTCAAAATTACCAAAAGCATGGCTAACTTTGTTAAGGAACTGGAACAACCAAAAAAATTAAATCGCAAACAGAACATTTATATTCTTTATCATTTCCACCATTATACACAAGTATACAGTCACAGGCAAAATTGACAAATGACAAATTTTGTGATTTGCAAAGTTTGCTGCTTCAGTATTCGTAGAATATTTTTCCACGTGTTTATGGTACTAAAAAGAAATGATATAAGCATATAAGCATTATTATATATAATAAATCCTGACTGATGGCCACCCATTCTTGCCTTATTAAATGACGGAGTTGATCACAATTTGTTGGCTTATGCTTGTCCACTCGACTTTTGAATACTGACCACAGGTTCACTATGGGAATGAGATCCGGGGAGTTGCCTGGCCACAGATCCAAAAATTCAATGTAATGATCTTCGAGCCACTTCTTTATCACTCTTGCTATGTGACATGGTGCTCCATAATGCTGGAAATTGCACGGATCACCACCAAATTGATCATGGATTGTTGGAGGAAGTTCCTCTTGCAGGACGTTTTTATAACATTATTTATTCATGGCAGTGTTTTGGAACAGAATTATGAGAGAGCCCAATCCCTTGGTTGAAAAGCAACCCCACACATGGATGGTCTCAGGATGCTTCAATGTTGGCATGTCACAGTAGCATTAAACTTTTCTCCGAACAATCGATTTTCCAGATGTCCCAAACAGTCATAAGGAAGCCTCATGAGAGAAAATAACTTTGCACCAGTCTTCTAGGCCGGATTCACATTCTTGAAGAAATTTATTCTCAACTGCTTATTCATTTTTAACTTGAGAAAAAAAAAAAGTTACGAATATTTTGTATTCCTATAAAATCTTCTTAAGAATATTCTTATCTTTTTTTTTCTCTTAAGATTGCCCTTAAGACAAAACTTGAGAAGAATTCAAATTCTTGAAAAGAATCTTCTTAAAAATCATCGTAAATAACTTCAAAACTTAAGGACAGCCCCAGATTTGTCTTAAATCCCAAACAGTAATAATTATTTAATGAATGCATTGTGTTATTTCAAATGAATTGTTATATTTAAGCATTACAACAACACTAGCTACGCAACACATAATAGGACTAGTGATGTGCACCAGTATTCTGAAGCGTTCACTCGGATGAGAGCACAAAAATGAGTGGAAACATATAGCTGAGTGCCAGTAAACCTCATGAGGAAAATAATGTGCATGCTTATTTTAATTATGAGGGTAATCTGCAGGAAGTCCCAAAAGACAATAATGTGCGAGTTTATCAGTGCATCATGTATTCACTCAGATAATGACTGTTATTATCTTCTTAAGAATATATTTGAGAACTTAAGAATTTTTCAAGAACTGCACTTAAGAACTTTCTTACAAACTTAGTGGAATTTATTTGTGAATCCGTCCCCTGCTCTCCAATCCATGCTCTTCCTGCAGAATTTCAGTCTGACTTTGAGGTTTTTCTTGGAGAGAAGCGGCTTCTTTGCTGCACTTCTTCACACCAGGCTGTTGTCCAAAAGTCTTGGCATCACTGCGTGTGCAGATGCTTTCACACCAACCTGCTCCATTTCCTGAGCAAGATCTGCGCTGCTGGAGACACGATTGTGTAGCTGACCCCTCAGGAGAGACGGTCCTAGCATTTGCTAGACACACTGGGATGTACTGAAGATTTTATCACTGCAGTCGAACCGCTCTCCTCGAAGTTCTTGATGATCCGGTAAATGGTTCTTTCAGGTGCAATATTCTTTGTAGCATTTTCCTTGCATGTGAGGCCATTTTGATGCAAAGCGATGATGGCTGCACGTTTCTTTGGAGGTAATAATTGCTAACAAGAACACAATGACTAGAAGCCCTTCTTCCCTCCTTGTATAGCATTCAGTCTGCTCTTACAATCTAATTAGTATGTTAGTGATTTTACCTAATTAGTACTCATGCACACTTTCACATTTGCTGCTGATATTATTAGTGAATTAATGTTAGCTGGTCATTTTGTGTCAGGATCAAAAACAGTGAAATTATTTTTTTGTGCAAAGTTATTTTTTTTCAGCAGTAATTTAAAATCCATCTGATCACTCTACACAATCTCGAAGCAATGTGAATGAACACCACAACAGCTTAAGCAGCACACTTTGCAAAACACAAAATTTAAGTCACTGCCAAAACTTTTGGCCATGACGGTAAAAACAATAAACCATTGATTTGATGCATTTTTCGGAGATCAAATTTTATCTTGATCATCAGTGGAGGTTTAGAAAAATATATTTAACCCTGTGGTGTTGTTCTGTCATTTTAGATAAAAAAAAATTAAATAAAAATGTTTAGCTACTTCATCGGAGTGGTACGAAACTCAATTACTTATAGCTGTCTATGTGCTATGTCATACCTTTGTTGTTCA
The DNA here is from genome assembly GCF_003368295.1 of Carassius auratus. Lineage (NCBI taxonomy): Eukaryota > Metazoa > Chordata > Actinopteri > Cypriniformes > Cyprinidae > Carassius > Carassius auratus. Next base: position 6,735,699 of record NC_039285.1, read on the forward strand.
TGGTCAGAAATGACCACCGTTGGAAATAAATGGGAAATATATAAAAATACAGATAATTTTCTGAGTGTACAATCTACAAATCATTATCGATGCAGAAAAATAGTGCACAGCAAAGAAAGGGTGACACTCTAAAATATCAAGATTGCAAAACAGACACACTCCAGAAGCCTCAAATAAGAGTTTGAAATCAGTTTGATTATCCTCTGATAAAGCATTCCAGTTCATTTTGTTACATGTTTGTTTAATTTTTATGCTGTGTGTAATAAAATGTTTTTCTCTGCGTTCTGGTTCGACAGTATCGCAAAATGTTTTTGTAATGTAAAAGCAAAAACTGACATCTCAAACAGAAAAATCTAAACCTTTACAAAAAGTTAACTTTGAGAAAGTCTAAATTTCTGCTTTCAAAAATTGTCTCTATTTTAACATGAAATACTGCCATAATTGAAAAATAATACAAAAATATTATTAAAAAAAATTCTATGGGAAAACATTATCATTTAGCCTAATTATTGCATGAATATTAATTAGCATCATAAAATACTCTCAAAATCAAAACAAAAAAATATGATTGAACAAATTAGAAAAATAAACAGGTCAATTTTACTGTATAGATAGATAGATAGATAGATAGATAGATAGATCATATTTTAGGTGTTTGGTCACTTTTGACCAGGAACAACACGACACAAACAAAAATTAGCATGTCAAGACACAGTTTCCCCAAAACATACAAAAGAAAAAGTTAACAGTAGCAACGAATACACCAATAAAAACATATAAAGAAGTATCCTAGCATAGCTACATCTGACTGAATGTGACGGCAAACAATCCGCCAAAAGGCCTCCTAAAATAACTACACCTCAACATACTACATACTACGTCTTAAAAACGCGTTTGTCAGTCACATAAAAAACAGAATATAGGGTTAAATGCCGAGTTAAAGCCGCAAATATGCCACTGTGAGCGGTTCCAACGCGCCTCTGCTCGTGTTTGCTAGAGTTCGCTCTACTGAACTACTGACCTAGTTTCGCTGCGAACGCGAGTGTGCAAACCAATCAGCGGGGAACACCGAGAGCTCCCTCTCCTCCACCGGCACTCAGCGCAATCTGCAGCAGCTCTCTCCGCTTCAAGCGGACCCGTCGAGGGTGGGCTAACTTGTTTATTCTATTGTTCTAAGCGGCGAGTTACCTGTCTTTTCCCCTATCGCTCCGTCACCGCCGCCAGCCGCTGTATTCCTCGCCGACATGGCTGGAGCCGGTGCGCCGGGGCCCTGGACTCCGATGCTGCATGTGGAGAACGAAGGCGGTGGTAATGTTAGTTATTTGCGAAGTGGGGAGAGAAAGAGGAGAGGTGAAGGGAAAGGGGGGCGTTGAGTCCTGTATAATTTATTTAATTGTTTTTTTTTTTCTTTACAACTAACTCAATTGGGAGGGTGGGCTGAGCGTAAAACGTGCAAGGAGAAGACACGATGGAATCAGGACAGTGGTTGAAATCCGGGGAAACGCGGAAGACGTCGAAGCACAATCTCCTCCTACCATCAACACCGCCTTCTCTGTTGTCCGTTCCCTCACGTTACTAACCTAGTAAGTCACGCGATATGTTATGCAAGCCGAGAAAAATGCGGTCACCGATGCGATGGCGGTATGCGGTACTGAACGGAACGGCTGCTGGTCAGTCACCTTCTCGATTGCAGCAATGTAATGCGACCAGATCGCATTCAGTTCTTGCACCATCATATATATATATATATATATAGAGCTGTGTCTTATAATGAGGCATGAGCTATGTAACTGATTTGTTGAGGTAAGTAAATTATATATATATAAAAAAAAACATACCAAAAACTATTAGGCTATTTGATTTGTTTAAAAGTGTCAAAATATTTGATATATTTTAAATAGATTTAGTCTTAATAATTTTGTTTCAGTATCTCTAAAATTCCCATATTTGTCTGTCTTCAACAATTTCAGATAGTTTAGAAATACTTGCAGTTGCAGTCTAGGCTACACATACCGTGTAAATGTGTGTCAAGTAGACTACAAAAAAAAAAAAAAAAATTTATATATATATATATATATATATATATATATATATATATATATATATATATATATATATATATATATATATATATATTTATATATATAACGTTATATAAAATAAATAAAATTCCAAAAGGAAGTCACAATGACGTTTTAAATTTCGTGAATGACTTTTCAAATATTATTTTATTCGTTGTGGCAATCAGTTTTACCGGTTTATTTTGAGTAAACCGATCATATTGTACAAATGAAACTACTTTTACTGGTAGCCTAAATATTTATTTTTAAGAAGCTTGCCAGTCAGACATGAACTCTTTCATGTTGTAACAGACTAAACTGAATTACGCTATCCTTCTTTTATCAATTTAATGATAATAACTTTTAAATAATAAGTATAATGGAATATTGGTCCATAAACCACAATGGCGGCCTTTATTTAATGCTATTTCAACTTTAATTATTTTGCTTAGAGAAACTGTATATGTAGCTATTTTTTGTCACGTGAAAAAAAAATAAAAAAACTGTTCTCAAAAGTGGCATTTGTTTTTATACTGACTTTAATCACCAATGTAAATGTATGGTCTCTTTTCTGTTTGATAGATTATGGATACATTTTATGAATGTGTCTTTGCATTTTTTTTATATATTTTTTATTTTATATATATATATATATATATATATATATATATATATATATACATATATATATATATATATATCGAAAACTTTTGAGTAACCAACTCTGAAAGAAAAAGACAAACACTATCGCCAGCTAGTGGACAAGACTTGCGCATCTTAATCATTTTTATTTTCCTATATTGGTGTTCAAAAATCGCAGGTAATCTAATCTCATTAATGTAGCTGCAACGGACTGTATTATAACAACACAACTGTGCTTTGAAAAGCAATGTTTTATTATTAACACTGTATTTCTATGAAAACACAGAAGTAGCCTATAAGTGATTTAAAAAAAGGATTATTTCCAGTTCTAGAGAAGTCATTGAAATGTTTTCAATATAAATTTGCTCAGCTTCCCTTATTTCTATACTAATTATTGTTATTTTTTAAAAAGCCCTCATAATGACGAATCATAAACCCTGAGAATCATACAACCATAAGCATAAGTTTTGGAAACTGAGAAACAGGAAAAGCAAACTCACACGGAAAGATATTACAAACAGAAAACATAATATTCAATAATGTAGTTGAATACTTTATGTGGCGACTGCTCCATTAATTTGACCTGTATGATGCATTAGCAAAGAGGAAAACAGGCTGGGCAGCAAAGATTTGATGTATTTTGATTTGAATATATATATACATGTGTGTGTGTGTGTGTGTCTCTGTGTGTGTGATGTTTACATTTTAAATCACATTGGCAGCTGCACATTGGCTCCTGTGATCCACTAGATGTCACTCTACTCTTTAAAAACAGAAGTGCCTTGGACCAGTCTTTGCTTTTAAGATACAATACTATCGATATGTAATATACAACTTTAATAAAAGTTTATGGGTCAGTGATGTGGCATGTTTTTTTTTTTTTTTTTTAAATCAGCAGATTAAAAAAAGTATGTGACTTGGTGGGATAAAATGCCCCTAGACTGACAAACAATTTGCTTTATACATTTACAGCAAAACCAGAGTACAGGCAGTTTTAGCTTAATATTAATAATATATACTATAATTATGAATTTCAAAATATTCTGAATTACAAAAAAATGTTAGCTTATGCTATCTGGCAAGCTAACTAGCTAACTGATGCTAACTTCGAGTAATTTATTAAATTCCAAATATTTGTATTCATCAAACTAGTTAAAATACATTTGATGGAAAAACAATGGCTTTGAAAAAAAATCTAATTTTTTAAATATTTTTTTTATAGTATCTAAACTTAATATCTACAGGCCTTACTATTCTCATATCATATAAACTGTGATATTCCACAGCATTTTTTCCTTCAGCTGAGAATGAGATAATTTACTGTGGAATCCATTTTCTCTCATGTATATATCAGCAGTGTAAGCTTCATGATGAATACTTCAACATCACTCTTGTTACAACAAAAATGTATCTTGACTTTATCCAGTGGTTATTTTGGGGAAAAACAGTAGGGGGCGTTTTCCCCCACTCTACCGTAAATTAAAATTGCAGGTGTTAAACCAACCCACAGTGTAGAGTTTATTCCAAACCAACAATTTAACATTACATTTTTATTATAATTATATTTTATATATTTTTTATTGTTATTAGTATAGTTATTATTATTTTGCTTCACATTTTGTAGGTCAAGAACCTTAATTTGCATGATGCATATCTTCATTTTGATTGTGGAAAATACCAAGTCCTTGTTTCTCTAAGTTATTCAGGCCCTTGCACCGAATGGCAGACCTTCATTGAGGAAGGTTCAGATTTTATTCAAACATACTATTGAGGCTCTATAACAGGCATCAGTGAAACACAGCCTGCGAGCCGTGCAGACTACCAATGAATTTTTTAGACCTCAATATCTGAATTTTTAAAGCACACTGCATTTTTGATGATTATTGCGTAAAAGAGGCTTTCACAGGGAAAAGGTGCAGCCCTTTACTTCTAAAAGCAATAGAATTAAATTGCAAGTGTGACTTTTGTGCATCAGCTACAGTGCAACGGCCCTCACAGTTTTAACCTTTATGTCAGTTTCTGGTTGTTGACGGTAATACGTTTGATCCATGAACCCCAAGAACTGTTCCTCGGGATAAGGGTTAGACTGGGACTAGAAGACGCAGTGTCTTGTTACACCTGCTCATATCATACAACCCTGAGCCTGCGATCCTTGACTTCGCTGTCAATATTTAATGAATTCTGCTAGTCACTCTCTTTGCCCTGCTTTCGTATGGGTAAGACCAAGAAGGGAGGGGTTGGAGAAGAGGCAGGTGTTTGGCATCTTCTGTCACTGTCTGTGAGGGAGCAGAGGAGAACGCCGGAGTTTCCATTATTGATGTATGCCAGCATAACTTTCCCAATGCCGATACACTGAACCAAAGACCGGATTCACCCCATTTTCAACTAGTGCCTTGTTTCTGGATGTTCTCAGCCCAAACCGCATGAAGTATTGTACCCAGACCGTCCAAACTAAAGTCCCTCCTCTTCATTCTCTCTGTTCCGTCTCTGGCTCAGCATCTCTCCTCCTCCCCTCCAGCACACCTAGACCATCTCAGTCCAGCACAGGAGAGGATGCACACCAGCGCCTAGTGGATATCCTGCTCCTTTTTTTCTGCAAAAGCAGAAGAGTGAGAAGACAAGTGTTTGAGGGACAGAAGAGCAAGGGAAGGAGAAATGCCACTGGGGGGGTTTGCGGGTCTAAAGGAGAGGTTTAAACCAGGGAAGGAGGAGTTGAAGAACAATGTTGGCGACTCTCTGGGGAACCTGCAGAAGTAAGTGTGAAGGCAGTTGAACTGGAGTCTAAGCACTAAGTGGAAGATATGAGGAGATTGCTTGCATATATGTGCTGCATCATGCTTTTGGTATTAAATTAAATTGAAATAAATTATGGGAAGTGATTTAGAATTGTGAAATCAACTTAAAATTTATTGAGCAGCTAATTTTTGGGAGAAATAATATTCCACATAAAGTATAATTGAAAAAGGAATGGCAAAGAATAGACTGTGATATATATATATATATATATATATATATATATATATATATATATATATATATATATATATATATATATATCACATGTGTGTATGTATTTATTTATTTATTATACATATAAAGTACAGAGAGTAACTACAAGACTATAAAATCGAATATATAGAACTATGCAGAGTTATATTATGTTTTCAAAGAATTGTGATGAAGGATGCTGGTATAATTTTATGAAAGATTGTATTATGTTTTAATGTTTGCAAACACAGTTTTCACAGTATTTCTACACACTGCAAACTTTTTCTCCAAGAAAGTAAAAACTCTTAAAATCTTACATGCATTTTTATATAAATATACATATCTAAATGTTGCCACAGGATATCATTGCTTGTATGGGCATCTTGAAATATCACTACATTAACAGGAACAAACCTAATATTTTCATTTTGTATCTTGGCCAGTAATTTAAAAATGTTATTTAGTTTTCTAGGTCTTTCCATACATATTTAATATCTAATACATCTGGAGAGAGTAAAAACCTTAAGATTTCACATTAGAGCCTAATACATGTCACATATTTCTTGCACATTAGACAGCTTTACATGTGAGATAATGTAAATAATTTCCTGTGTCTGTAATATTGACATGAAATCTTTTAGAGCTTGTAGAACTATAGAGAGGGAAAATTAATATATGGGTGCACACTAAATAATTTAACAAGTCATGCAATATTTATTCTCATTCCTACCTCTAAAAATGACTTAATTTTTCAGTGTTTAAATTGCAAATGATTTAATTTAGATTTGTGAATAAAAGCAGATATAAAATGCACCATCATTTGTTTAAGACAAAGTAGAGTATTATAATATTTGCTTAAGAGCAATGCCATTTCCAGAAGCAACAAATATTATTAAAAATAGATTTTATATTCATAAAATAGGAATTATTATTATTATTTTTTTACTTTTCTTGTGGTAAAAAGTGACATGACTGGGTCATTATTATGTAAAATCTTTAGTGGTTGATGTTAATCCTTGGCTTTGTGATGTTTAGGTGATAACATCTTTTATTTCATTGGTTATTTTTGACTTTAACCTTTTTTTTATCTTATGGAAATTTTAAACAAATCTATACAGTCTGGATTCATGCTGTTACTAAAATCAAAGATATGGAAAAGATAGACAACATATGGAAACAATGTTTTTTTCTAATCTGATTGTTTACAATAGAAAAAAAAATTATTTGTGTGATTTCAAGAGTGTACCAGACCAGGACTTCACCTCAAATGTGCAACAATAATGCTTCACAGAGATCAGGAACAGGCTCTTGAAATGATTCCTCTTGATCCTCCATTCACAAACCTCCAGTATACAGCTTTTAGTGGGCTCCTTCCTCTGTATGTGGAAGAACTCAGGTGTGCATTTCAAAATAGACAGATGAAAGTAATTCCTGTGAGGTGGAGGATGAGAGGAAAGATGCAGGTTCAGTAATGGAACAGGTGCGTGCAGTGAGATGGAGGGAGCACCAAACGCAAAGTGACCTTTTCAATGCCACACTCTGGCAACCTTTTCTGGCCCCCTTTCTAACTGAGTCCACCCATCACTCAGAAATATGAGTATATCACTTGCAAACAGCACTGAATCTAAATGAATCTAAAGATACATTTGCAATCCAAAAAGAGGTCCAGTTGTGGTTTATACATCAATTATGGAGTCATATAATTATTATTTTGTTCTTTTTGACCACTGCAAGCCATTTCTAAAGAAAATTCTTAACCTATGGTAGGAAAATCGATGGCTCTAATGTGGCTGAAGAGGACAACATTGAGCTGACAGAAGATGGTCAACCAGTGGCGGCCCCTAATCGCAGCCCACCTATTTTCGATTGTGGCTGCTTTGGCCTCCCCAAACGTTACATCATCGCCATCCTCAGCGGCCTTGGCTTTTGCATCTCGTTTGGCATCCGCTGCAACCTCGGTGTAGCCATTGTAGAAATGGTTAACAACAACACTGTCTACATCAATGGGACTGCCGTCATGCAGGTGAAACTTGGAACATATAAACTGAAAATGCCAAATGACCATTCTCATGCACTCATCTCTTTTTAAGTTAGAACAAGGGGTTTTCAAAATACCAAAGGTTAAGGGATAGTTTACCCAAAATTGAAAATGTTGGCATCATTTACTCACCCTCATGTTGTCCCAAACCTGTGTGATTGTCTTTCTTCTGTTGAACACACACACAAAAGATATTTTGAAGAACTGTTGCCAGTATCTATCGACTTCCACAATATGAAAAAAAAAAAAAAAAAAAAAAAAAAAAAAAGGAGGTTAATGGGAGTCATGGAACAACATGAGGGTGAGGACATGAGGACATGAGGACATGAGGACAACATTTTCATTTTGGAGTGGACTATCCCTTTAAGACTGTATATATGCAAATCTATACATTATAGATAATTTTTCATTTTACAACATACAACATTTAAAATATGCAACATGCAATACATTTAGAAATTATTATATTTATAAAATTACATAAATTATTATTGTATTAAATTATGGGCATATCTAAAGGTATATAGGTGTATATATATAACATAGTCCGTTTGACTTTCAAGGTCAAAGAGCCGATTATCTTCTTTTGTTCTGACTTGAATTGTCATCAGTGACATTTTTGGTAGTTGGCCAAAATTTTCTGTAATTTCCTGTTATAAGACATATTGGGAGGATTACACAACTCACACACATACACACAAACACACACACACACACACACACACACACACACACACACACACACACACACACACACACACATATTCAAAAGGTAATTTAACTATTCATGTCTTGTGATAAATAATTTATATTATGCACAGAAATGTGTCTACAAAAGTTTTTTGTATTATTATTATTTTCTTTCTTTTATAAATTATATAACGTGGTCTCCTCTAATTCTTGTCTCCTTCAGCCAGCGGAGTTTAATTGGGATCCAGAGACAGTGGGATTGATACATGGCTCTTTTTTCTGGGGCTACATTGTTACTCAAATCCCTGGAGGTTTCATCTCTAACAAACTAGCAGCTAACAGGTGAGGCTCCATGCCACGTTTGGAAGGCAGAAGTATGTGCCATATTATAGCTCTCATATCACATTCACTGTTGAAAGGTGTTTGAAGACCCAAGGGAACAGACGAGTGCAGCGGTCAGGGCTGTGAGGGTTAAATTTGTGCCTTGTGTTGATTAGAAGGGCGATAGCTGTCTTGTAATAAAAGCCTCACAGGAAAAGAGGACACGTGGCTGACAGAATTAATAATGAAAGATCCAGCAGTAGATCTCTCACTGAAACACCAGCCACTGGAATATTACAAGTGTCACTTACACACTGTTTTGAGGGAAAAAGGGGAAGTAGATTGATGGATTAAATGGAGATAAAGGACAACTGAATGAACCAAAATAACTCTTTTCTGTGTGATCCGGTGATGTAGCTACATTAGGTAGCATCATGCCTTTTCAAACTGATGGGGTTTTTCAGGGAAGTACATTTTGAATGAAAAAAAAATCTAGCATTTTCTTATCTATCAAATGTACCTTTGATCATTAATTAGCAAAAATGTATTTAAAAGGTAAAAATTTCTTATTTTGATTAGTCCAATCCAGTTGGATATCCAGTCAAATTTGCATATGCTTATGAAAGATCATAAATTGAACTCAGGCCACTGTAAATGCTAAATAAAAGCTGTACCATTAGAACAGTGTTGTTTTAGTATAATTGAGATACCACTGTGGATTGTATAAATATTTTATTATTAGTTTTTTGTGTGTGCATATTTTCTGTTTTCAATGTAATTTGAGTAAATGTTTTAGTAATTTTGTTGTGTGCTTTGACATTTTTGTTTTTTTATAAGTTGTTATTCATTTTTATTTCAGTTTAGTTATTTTAGTACATCACTAATATTCACTGAATGGGATGTTGCACTTGTGCAATTCTAATATATTTTGATTTTACATCATGGCTCTGTTGCATCATGTTTTAATGTCAGAATGAGGACTGATGTTAGTGTTATTCAATTCAGTTATTAAAATAACGGTAACACTTTATTTAAAGGTGTCCTTGTTACACGTTACATGTTCTTGCTATTATAATAATAATTAATTATGCATAATTACGTGCAAGTAACCCTAAGCCAAACCTAAATCGAAACCCAAACCATGTACAGTAGTTAATTAATATTACTCAGTACTTATATGTATGTATAATTACACTGTAACAAAGACACATTAAAATAAAGTGCATATAATAAAGTGCTATCCCGAGTGTGGAGTGTGTATGCTTTTCCACAAAACCTTGATTATGTAAACCTAAGTTATTTAAGACCGCATCGCTTTTATATTGCTTCAAATGGAATCTATGATAACAGAATTAACTAATATTACGAAATGTCTCTGAACTGTTTCTCAGGGTGTTCGGAGCAGCTATTTTCTTGACGTCACTCCTAAACATGTTTATTCCATCAGCTGCCAGGGTTCACTATGGCTGTGTCCTGTTTGTGCGAATCTTACAGGGACTGGTGGAGGTGAGCGGCCGCCAGTGACCTCATCTTCAAACATGTCATAAAATATTTACTTTTTGTGACATAACTTTACATTTTACATATTTATTTTCAATGGTATGCTAATGCTTAGTGTATTTAAAGCAGTAATCTGGTAATCTGTTGGCAATTCAGTCAATATTTACTAATTTGCATGTCATTACAAACCCATGACTTTATTCTTTAGTTAAAACGCAAAAGGAGAAAAGAATGCCTACACTGACTTGAACTGTTATGAGTGAACTATTCCTTTAAGTATTAATTGGTCACTATAGGATTACCCATTTTGATTAAAAAGAAAGAAAGAAAGAAAGCAGATACTAAGCTACTAACCGTGCATTATGTTCTCAGGGTGTCACATATCCAGCCTGCCATGGAATGTGGAGTAAATGGGCTCCTCCTTTGGAAAGAAGCCGTCTGGCTACTACCTCATTCTGTGGTGAGTAGGTTTGTGACCAAATATTTTGTTGAAAAGGTCAGGAGACGTAACAAAACAGACATTACAAAAAACACTTCATATATTTACTTTACCAATGTATTTATCTTTACCAGCAAAATAGCTTTAAAGAAAATCTGAAGCAGTGTTTGAACAAATCGTTCGAGTGAATGATTCAGTGAGTTATTCGCATAGAACCACATGCTGAATTTGCAACCGCATACTAGCTCTTACCATTTTACCATATATTTCTATAGCAGGAATAGTAAAAGTAGCGAGCAGTTCTGAATTAAGCTGGTTCACTTGTTTATTTATCAAATTAATCAGTTTTTTAATGAATCATTTTAATAAATGATAAAGTGATTCAATCATAAAAACGGACATAACAATATAACTTTCAGAAAATATGACTTAAAAATAAAAAAATATTTTACTTTCCTGATGTTCATCACTCACTGCTTTTCCTTTCAATACTAAATTGAATGCTTCCATATACAAATCTGTCTGTACCGGTGTCTGCAGTAGAAGTAAACACTCAAGACATAGATTCTTAAAAATCATTCTCAATTTAAGTTAATGTCCAATTGACCATTCGTCTGTTGCTCTATATTCCAATGCTCATTACCCCTCAAATGCATTAAAACAGCCATCTTTCACAACAAACAGGTGCCATGACAACCTGTGCTTCAAACAGCACTTGACGTGACCACTAAATGAAGACGCTCTGCACACAGCATCACCTTCTGTATGTGAAAGAGGCGTTCTTCTGTTGACACGAATGAAGCAGCACCCTCTTCTGTGTTCAAAACCTCACTCGAAAACCCTTGCCTACGCCAAACAGGAAGGTTTACAAGTGCACCGAGTAATAAAATATACATTAAGACACCTTTTCATTAAAATCTCATTTCCTGCAGCTGCCAGCCTGTCCTTCAGGCGGAGGCACATGTTGCGCTGAGGTCTGAAGTAGCTGCACTGAGCAGATTACGTTGTTACTCTGCAAGTTTGATGAAGGGCTTGAATCCTGGCATTGCTATTTACTGCTAAAAAGTCCTAATAGCTTGACAACTTGGGTGAATGACAGAATCTTTATTATTGGATTAAGCATTCCTTAAAAGTCCCCCAAATATATGAGAATCTGTAGGTTAATTTGTAAGTGACTACATTAAAATGAACAACACTGATTCTGCTCTCTCAAAGCTGAACCAAACCAATCATGCCAGTTTTCCACTGGCAGCTATGAGGCATCCCCCACAATGGCTTCAAATGATTGAACTGTCATGTAATGGGAATATTGCAGTTTGATTAATGTCCTCCCTCTCAATTTAACTTTCTTAATTACACCTGTGTGTGTGTGTTCTGGTTGACAGGGTCTTATGCAGGAGCTGTGATAGCCATGCCACTGGCTGGAATATTAGTGCAGTATGTAGGCTGGCCCTCTGTCTTCTATATATATGGTGAGTTTAGGATAGGCCTTTGAAATGTACTGGTGAAGAATGAATGAATGAAAGTGTTCATGTGTAAAGTGATCAGATCAGATGATCAGAAATGATCAGAGATGTGTGGTTCTGTGCTCATATCCAGGTGTGTTTGGCATAATATGGTATATTTTCTGGCTTCTGCTGGCTTATAACAGTCCAGCGATCCATCCCACCATCAGTGAGGAAGAAAGGACATACATTGAGACCTCTATTGGGGAAGGAGCCAGTTTAATGAGCACTACTGAGGTCGTCCAAAGTCTTCTTTCATGCATTTGATTCAATACATTTAATGTTAAAGATGGTCATGTAATATCCTAAACTACTTTGTGAAAACTTCTTCTTTCTCTCTTTGTAGAAATTTAAAACTCCATGGCGTGAATTCTTTACATCTATGCCTGTCTATGCCATTATTGTGGCAAACTTCTGCCGTAGTTGGACCTTTTACCTCCTGCTCATTAGTCAGCCAGCTTACTTTGAAGAGGTCTTTGGCTTCCCCATCAGCAAGGTGGGCTGTGATGGGATTTTGAGTTACAGAATCTGTGATTTTAACTACCAGTGCTTTACAGTACAATTCAATCTAATAGGCTAACTACATGATGTCGGGCTGTTACAGGTGGGCATTTTGTCAGCGGTGCCTCACATGGTGATGACGATCATTGTGCCAATAGGAGGCCAACTGGCCGACTATCTGAGGAGTAGGAAAATCCTCTCTACTACAACAGTGCGCAAAATCATGAACTGTGGAGGTATGCAAAGTCCCAAGCTCATGCCATTGATTTAGAGCCATCAGCTTAGTTATATGCATGTTAAATTAGGATAAGTGAAGGTATCCAAAATACACACATTAGGCTTAAAAAACAAAACAATTAGGTACAGTTTACACAAAAAATTATTGTATGTGAGAGGCATTTGTAAAAGTTTTAAAAGTTGTTTTTGAACTCTTTTTTATGTTTTTAAAGCACATCATGCATTAACTTCTCTCATGGTCCACAGGTTTTGGCATGGAGGCCACGTTGCTGCTGGTGGTCGGGTACTCACACACACGTGCAGTAGCCATCTCATTCCTCATCCTGGCAGTGGGCTTCAGTGGATTTGCGATATCAGGTGACACATGAGACAGGTGTCAGTCATCAGATTGTCAGTCAACATATTCCTGTGCCATTTGGCTTTGTTTGATTGTAATCTTTTTCTTTGTACTTATGCCACCTCTCCAGCTTCAATAATTATGTTACTCAGTTATAGTAAAAGAACAAAGTGGAAAGAATATGATGATACAACCTGGAAAATTAGTTTTTAAAATGACACAGGAAAATATCTATATATGTGAAATGTATTTCTGTGACACAGGATTCAACGTAAACCATTTGGACATAGCTCCTCGCTATGCCAGTATACTTATGGGCATCTCTAATGGAGTAGGTACCCTGTCTGGCATGGTTTGCCCCCTCATTGTTGGAGCACTTACCAAACACAAGGTATTCACTTCATCACCTTATTCTTGTACATAGAAAAACATAATACTATATGCACAAGGATTTTTTTTATGTATGAGATCCCATGCAGATAGCTTCCTTCTTGCAATATGAAGTCATTTTCCTAATATTAGATAAGGGGAATTTTTGACATGACATGAATATCTATAGCAGTGGTGCTCAACTAGGGGGCCTCAGCACACTTTTAAGGGGACCTCAAGATGACTAAAAACTATTTAAATTAATACATTATTATGTATTATACATTATAATGTATAATTGTTTTATAATATATTAAAATAAACTCTTAAATGCTAAAAGATGCAAATGAAAATGTATTTATAATAAAACACAATATTGAATATATTACTATAAATTTAATATAATTAAAATAATTAAATAAAACAATGTATTTCCCCCTATTCAATAGCTGTTGTTTTTAACTGAAGATCTTGAAAATTCCAAAAGTTAATAGTGGTTATATAATGTTATAAAGCGATACTCCTTCTTTCTGCTAAAAAACGAGCAGCTTTGTCATAATTTATGACAGAAATGCTGGAAATAGTCTATATCATGGAGTCTTTGAATATTGTTTTGATCAATGAGAGTCCTTTGAGTAAAAAAAAAATTAAAGAAAATAAAGAAAAAAAGTTGACAACCACTGATCTATAGTGATCAACTGTAGAAATGTTTTCACAGATAACCAAAATGATCATATTTTAGTAAATTTAATAATGTAAAAAAAAGGTTACAAAAGCAAAAATATTTCAATTTGTAAGATCAAGTAGAAATATATATTTAAGGTAACAGCTGCCTATGTGCAATTATGTATGTACAGTTTAGTGAAGTTATTATTATTATTATTTACACAAACATATATTGCATATCCTCATCGGTTTTCTCTGTCCTCAACAGACTCGACTAGAGTGGCAGCATGTCTTTGTGATTGCTTCCATGGTGCATTACACTGGCGTGATCTTCTATGCCATCTTTGCCTCTGGTGAGAAGCAGGACTGGGCTGATCCTGAGAACACCAGCGATGAGAAATGTGGCATCATCGGGGAAGATGAGCTGGCTGATGAGACCGAGCCCCAATGTGACAGTGCCCTGGCCACCAAGCAGAAGACCTATGGAACCACAGAAAGCTCCGCAAGCCGCAAGCAAGGCTGGAAGAAGAAGAGAGGGGTGACCATGCAAGCAGATGAAGATCACGGATCAAATCATTACGAAAATGGGGAATATCAGAATGAGTATCAATGACATTTTGGTGATCAAACACTCAAGACTGAGCGCTGAGGTGTAGCAGTATTTATTTAAGTAAGCCATCCTGGGACTACGACATTCCACCTGACATTTGACACAACAGTATATCTGAGTTGTGAAGACATCTTTTGGATGGTTTGCTTTATGATTTCATCCTGCTGTAGAAGCTGGAACAGTCACACCAGAATGATCTGTGAGTAGTTAATTTGACAGCTGTAGGCAGACATAATGAAGGAAGTTTCGACTGCAGTCTACACTGCCTGTTTAAAAGTTCAGAGTCAGTACATTATTTTTAAAGAAGTTCATGTTTTTATTCAGCAAGGATGCATTAAATAGGTCAAAAGTGACAGTAATGACATTTATAATGCTACAAAAGATTTCTATTTTATTAAACGCTGTTCTTTTAAACAAAATTTCTATTTACTAAAGAATGTTTTTCTTATTCACCATCAGCATATAAGAATGATTTCTGAAGGATTATGTGGCACTGAAGAGTGGAGTAATGGAGTTAAAAATCATAGGAGTAAACTCAGTAAAAAAAAAAAAAATATATATATATATATATATATAAAACACTTACTTTCTTTAAATTGCGATTTGTTATTTTTGCAAAATAATAGTTTTTACTGTATTTTTGATCAGATAAATGCAGCCTTGGTGATTACATTTTTACAGTATTCCCAAAGTACTGAGACTCGAACCCACAACCTTTGAGTCCAACTCTCTAACCATTAGGCCACGACTGCCCCGTATTGTCTGAATATCATTGCATTAATAAATATCAAACCATGTGGCATCTGCTAAAAAAAAAAAAAACGTTTCTAGACCTTTTTTCAAAACTGCAAATATTCTCATAAAGCTCATAAAGCTAATTTTTTTTTTGTTCTGTTAGATTCCTAAATATTTCTAAAATAAATTCCACTTGATTGGATATTTTGTGCCGATGCAATGACATTCATACACTTTTAAGACACTGAGGACACTGTAATTGATCTAGCAACAAAGAAAAAAACAAATAGAACAATGCATTGAAAAGCCTCACAGTAAAACAGACCATGCTAGAATAATTAGACTCAGTTTAAGTCATAATTTTGTCTACCATACTACTATAAGGCTGACAACAGAATATGCAGCAGTTCTTTATTTTATGATTTTATTTTTTGATTGTTGTCAGCTATGCAAAGAAAGCAGGCGTATAGTGCAGGTTAAAGAGTCAGAAACATTTTCAATGCCTCCATGGCTTTTCTTGCATGCAGTTGTGCAGCCTCCACAAACCTCTTGCTTTAACACATCTCAGAAAATATAGTTTTATCATGGAAATTAATATTGGTCTGAAAAGGGATATGTATTTAGTGGAATATCTTTGAAAAATGCAGTTTGTCCACCATTAATATCTCATAGTTAATTTATTGTTTACATATGTGTATGAAGAGAAGGTCGGATGGAGTTTCTATTTGGTTGGATATGTATAAATTAACCATTTAAGTACTTATAAAATTGAATATGGATATCATAAAAAAACTATCCACAATGTGCCTGATTCTTCCTTTTTTTTCTTTTTTGCATAATACCTGTTGAAAAACATATTTCAATGCTTACATGGATGTCAAGATGATTGTTTGAAATGTGCACCTTACCTGTAACTTATGTCTCTTTAAATGTTTATTTGGAGGAGAATAATAATAATAAAAAATCTTTCATTTGATCTTTTACTTAAACATTTATATGTGATAACAATATTGCTGACATAGTAGAGTTTTAATATAGCTCAGATAACATGCATAATTGATCCTCTCTGGCACATACATTAGATTACAGCAGTGGCTGCTCTTCTGTTTAAATAGCATCTTACACTATTAATGAGTAGAGTGTGGAACAAATGAAATCGAAGTAGATGTAACTGAGACTTCTGACTCACGAGATGTTCTTTCTCAGAAAGAACAGATGCATGTTTATGCTGGAATGCTTAAATTGGCTCACTTTGTCTATTATGGGAGCTGTTGACAGAAATCTCCTGGTTTCTGTCAGTTATGAGTAAACATCCCTCACGTTATCGCTATTCTATGTTCACAGCTGCATTTTACAATGTACCACAAATTAGCCAGACCACCCAAAGCTTTGTGAACTACTTGGCAACAAATATTCTCTTTATTGGGGCACGACATTGAAATGAAACACAAACACTTTGTCACAGAAAACTGAACAGTTTTCATAAAAAAGAAAAAAAAAGAAAGAAAAAAGAGAGAGAAATACACTTTACAATCGGTCCAGTTAAATATTAACAAAATATAATAATAATACAAAAATTATAATAATCATATATTCTTAAAAAAACAATGATATTATTATTTTATAACAATGATATACTATTATACTGCTAAATATACAAACCTGACGGGCTGAGTTGTTTTATTACTATACTAGTTTAATAATATTTTGAATGATCTTTTATTGTTTTATTTTTTCAGTTGTGTTTTACTTTTAATAAACTGTTTAGTCTTTTTTGTGCTTTTTGAAATTTTTATTAGTTTTATTTGTTAATTTATTTAATATTACTATTTAAGATTAATAACTATTTTAGTGCAGGTTTTAGTTCAGTTATATATTTATTTTTATTTTTCTTTCCAATTAGTAACTTGAACTTATTTCGATTAGTTGTCACGCAAGGCAACATTTCGATTTTTTGTTTAGGATAAGTCAAATTGAATCTAAAATATTAAGAATATTAATTCCCCCCCCCCCTTTTTATTTTAAGGAATTATTTTTTTTTAAATCAGTTTTACTCACACTAAATGACCCTGATGGGTTGCCATTTTTTATTAAAAAAAATATATATATTTAACGATCCTCAAATTTTATTTTATCCAGTTTAAAAAGAACATTTAATGTTATTGCCATTATAAAATGTACACTCCAGTGCCAAAATAATCAAGCATAAACTTTGTGTAGTTCTTATTCAGCCCCTCGAGTTGGTTGTAGACGTTGTTATGGTGTGTAATGGCATTTTTTGTGCCAGAATCCTTGGCAGCTCATGTTTAACATGCTGATATGAAGCCTCTTACCAGTTTGTACTACTGTTTGATGGTCTTATCTCTACATCTCGCTTTTATGATTTGATGTGTGGTTCTAAAACAGTAAGCACTTTTTATTTAAGGTTAACTACTAGATGTCAAAGAAAAGGGGCTTCAGGTGACAGCAACTCTCCATGAGCTTCTCCGAAATGCAATGTTTCATCTGTAATTACTCAGAATGTTTTAGATTTCAGACCTTTTAGTTTGCTTTGGCTTGGGTTTATCAAACCACATAGAGAAAGACTAAGCAGTGGACACTTCACTATGATGGTAAAATATATTGCAATATGACATTTCGTAAACAAATAATGGATGTCCTTTTAAAAAATGCACATACTGTAGTGCTGTGTGACCCACAAAATAGCTGAAGTGTTTGATAATAGTTTTTTAATGGAGCCATGAACGTGTCCTTCTTACAAGGCCATCCATACCTCCCCCACCCTCCAAACTCAGCATGTCTGCTCCACAAACAGCCGCCAGCCTACGGCAAAGGTTTTGTTTATTTCAGAGTGCTGTATGTTGACTCTCAGAAGGGCCCTTTGTGGATGGAGCAACAGCCGGTAAATGATTAAGAGCTTGTTTTTAGATACATCTGCAATGAGACGCTGGTCTTCATCATGTTTTGGTCAAATTACATCTTTTAAGTGGGGTGTGACTCATGTAAATGTCATGGCATAGAGAATACATTATATCATCTATGCATTTTTACGTTGGGGAAAAAATGGTGTAGGATTTTGAAACTATTTTCACTCAGAAATTGTGAGTGAAATTTCACAAATGATTACAAAGAAACAGCAAGTAAAACTGAATTTGACATGAAAATCTGAAGCAGACTGACTGAAAAAGTATTTACTTGTAAACTGTACTCCAATAATCTTTAACTTTGCAAAAACATTCTTATAGTGTTGTATTCATTTTTTCAACAAAATTAAACTAGGCTACTGTTTTAGAGGAGGAAATGGCAGGGGTTCTGTAAACAAACAAATTAAACATGCAATGTTCAATTTCAGTATATTTTTTAAGTCTGTTACTAATCATTTGTATTCAGTTATAAAAATTTTAAATATTAATTAAGGTGTGTGTTTTTCCTCGATAGGTACAAGAGTTGATATTAGTATCAGTTATTGTGATGTGACGTGACATGTTTTTACACATACATTTTTTTATATATTGAAATTATAGTAATTAGCTTTTATTTTTATATATTTCAGTTTAAACTTAATTTATTTGTCAATTTTTTTTTAATACTACTATTTAGATAGTTACTTCAGTTTTTGCTTATGTATTCCAAATAGTAATAAAATATATATATATTAAAAAACAAAAGTATTTAGTAACCAAGGCAACATTTCTAGAATTATATAATGTTCTTTAGGTTTATTCATCTAGATATTTAAATTAAATTTTATTTAAGTTTTTTTTTTTTCAGTGATTAAAAATATGTTTTTGTCAATTTTGTTTTTATTTATTTAGAGGATCCCACATAGCACAAAAAGTGCAAAACATTTTACGATTGCCAGTTCTACCCCCCTCCCCCCAAAAAATAAAAATTCATTAGAATGAACAAGTATTATAAGTTGTGTTATTACATTTTTTAAACCTAAAGATTTTAAACCTTTTATCTAAAATAACATACTCTTACAATTTCAAAGTTAGGAACACAAATGAGACAATCATATCTTTTAACTGTTTATTTTGGGAGTTTCTTTAAGTAGCACTCTATGCAACAGATAATTTAAAGCTTAATTCTAGGAACTGCCACTAATGTCAGCCTGCCATGTGTTGCAAAATGTGTCATCATCCCCGTTTATAACAACATGAGCCAGGTTGCAGGAACTGATTATTGGGCAATTCATCAGACCCTGAAGAAGGTTGCATTTCTTTTCAGCTCCACATTAAACACACTAATATCCCACAATATGTACTGTAACCAAAAGGCAATGCATAATTTTTGAACTAAACTAACAAAGATCAAGCTCATTATTCAAAGACAAGTATCAGATATCAAAGTTTTCAGTGATGAGCTAAAGCAGAGCTGGTGTATTTCTGTCCAAACGCTTTAAATCACACGAGAGACTAGCATCATTGAGTAATAATTATGTTTACATGAGTGTTAGGGTATGTGTGTGTGCATCTTTGGGGAATGCATTGGGAAGAAGGGTGTGCTGTACTGATATCTCTTACTAAGGAGGTAATGCTGCATTTGTAGGCCTGTAAGCTAAAGTTTGGAGCTGATGTGAGAGGGAGGGATGGCTAGTTCTCATGAAGAGAAACAGATAGATAGTTTAATTAATAACCACTGTCCCGTTTCCCAATGACCCCATCCACTCAGAGAACTGTCTAGTTGCTGCACGGACTCTGCTTGATGTCAGTTTCCTAATACTGATGGCTTCAAATATCAAGACCCAGTCAAAGAGTGTGCAGCGTCTGTTAGAGTAATAGGTAAGAAAATTATATTTCTAATACGTTACTAAAATAAATCATTTTTTTATTACTGTTGGTGATCAGGGCAGGTGTGGAGACTTATTGATTTGGAATGGCGCTATGTTCTGGGGACCCTCCGTGTGTACTAGCATTTAGGCTCATGGGAAATTTTGGGCTGTACTAATTATAGAAAAAGTCTTATATGGGAATCTTGTTGTTGTGACTGATGTATCAATCAATATCGCTAACAACTGAGACCTGGTTTCATAGTAGTTCATAACACTGAGGTCTAACATATCCTTAATCACAACACTGTGACTGTTCTTAAAAGAACCGGTGTTTCCTCCTGTATTATTTATGATTAAGGTGGGAATGTCTTAAACTGCGCTGTTGATAGAAAGAGAGCATTGCTGCTGTTTCTAGAATTGCTTTATACTGTTTCAAATAATGTAATGCAATTGTACATTTAGTATACTAAAAAAAGTCTGCTAAACTGAAACGACTAATATTGTACTTAATGCACTTTAATTGTGCAGAAGTAGTACTGATGTCCAGCTAAAGAAATTCTGAAGTACTGTATGATTGATTGTGCTAAAGTGGAACTATTGCAGGTATACTTCAGGTACAGTACACTATAAATATGTTGCATTTAAAGACCAATATTATTCAAAGATCACAAAATCTTCATCAGAAGATACTTTAAAACACATTTTAGGCTTAATAATAAGAAATGTGTATTGTGCACAAGTACTCCAGATAAAGTTTAATTATAATTTTTATGTCAGTTTTGTCAGTAAATATGTTAATAGAAGTATGAAGGTGTTCAGGAACAGAAAAGGAGACACATGGATGCTGAGGACTAATATATGAACTTTTGAGAACAAACCTTCCATGAATGCATAATAATCTGAAAATGAATAATTCAGTTTGTTTTTGTGGTGAATTAAATGAAAATGAATCATATATGTGGGTGATTAAATAAAACGTTCCATATATATATAAACATGCCATTGATGAGGCTTCACTTAATTTATATGATATGTGCATGAGTAGGGAAAACACATTATAAAACATAACGGACTGCAGCCTATACAAAAAACACATCCATTATGTTTTATTTCCTGGACAAGTTCATTGTGTGTAATATATGGTTTCTTAAAGTATTAGTACTGTGAAGTAAAGCAATTAAAACCCAGTTTCACTGTGCCAAAGCTGAAGTAATTAAAACCTTATTTAATGTTCTGGTGTTGTTGAAGTAATTTGACATTAGACTTCATTTTAGCACAGAATGATATAGACAAGCTCCCTCCATACCGGTTAGGTTTCAGAAACTAAAACTAAAGAGCTTGCTTGGTCTAAACTGGCATGTACAGAAACAATACATCTCAGATTACTGGATGAAATATCGTGGCATAATATCTAAACAGTTTGAATTATCTAAAAGGAGACTTTAGGTGTTTGAAAAAAATGGAAAAAGGAGACATCATGAAATCTAATGCCAGACTTTATAGTGTATGGAAAGAAACGGCTAGAGTTTTAACTGGAGCAAAGGTAACTGCTATCATCTATAGCATTTCATAGTTTAAAAAAAAAAACACACAATAATTGGTTAGAATGCTATGTTCTAGATTTATGACATGACTTCAGGACCTTGTCCTCCTAATCTCAAGGAAATCTAAATTGAACCGGAATGATATTGCTGTAGTATAAAAGTTCACTTGTTATTTTTTTTTTCTTTTTCTGAGAAGCAGTACTTAAATCAAAGTGTAACAATTTAAGGAACGTTTTTTACTGTATTGTGTCATTACCATATTGTTCCATAAAAACTGCCTATTTGTAAGTAAAAGACACCACTTCCTCCATTTGTTATTGTCTTGAAAACACAGGATTATCCCTATCATTCACTTCCATTCTGGACTGAGGGATCTTTGGGCAGTAAGACTCAACACAGAGGCTTCTGAATGAATGAGTGGGTGGGCCATGACGTCAATGTGGTGGGACCTTTACAGATCCCACCCAGTGATGTGTTCCCCCTATCAGAGAGCTCACACTTTTTTGGTGAGTATATTTGAAATCACATTCATTTCTTTCTTATGTTATGCTAATTATATTTTGTCATGGTGGGTGATGATATAAGACTATGAGTCAGAAACTATGATATAAACTATATACTTTTTTTTTTTATCTCATTAGCAGAAGCAAAAAAGTGAAACTGTCACCTTTAATTTTACAACCACGTGTCGGCATGTTTTGTCCTAGATGACATTTATAAAACATCCTGTAATGAGACAGGGAGTTGTGACTGTCAGGTTAATGAGCAACTATAGCAACCTTTGTTCACACTAGCATTTATGTATGAAGTATGAAGGTGTTCAGGAAGCATACTTTGTGAAAAGAGATACATAGACACAGGCTGAGGCATTGAAGATACAGCTGGATGTTTAGGAATCAATACAGCTAATGATCATCTGTACCCTTACTGGGTCGCACTGAAATGGCCATGGTTCAGGAGAAGGCTTCAGGTCAGTACCATCTCATGATACTGAAACAGTTTGTATATTATAGTATGTGTTATTGATTAAATTTAGTATAGATACAGTAGAAATGTTTTAAACATATTTTTTACTTTAAAGTTATTGAATTGCCAATGAGATATCAATGAGTCTTTCACAGTTCTGAAAAAGTTGTCACTGTTAACAAATGGACTACATTAGTTTTTTCATAATTGTTAATCATGAACACAAGTGGGAAAAGTGTGCATGACCTGATGGAGTTTGGCTTGAAACATGCAAATAACATAATATCAAAATATATACAATTTTTAGTCACTTTTAGGTATTCTAAGTTTATTTCCAATGCCACTGCATTCTAAAATAGGTCAGAACATAGTTTATAATCCAATACGTAACAGAAAGTGCAAGTTAAGTTCTCAGCATTGCCACAAGAGGTGCTGTAGTGGATATTAGAGCAAAGAGTTTTCTTTTATGGTCAGTTTTCTCTTTTACGTCAACTAATGTCAATGTGGACAAACAATGTTGCTAAGCAAGTTGCAAGTCAACAAGTTTATAGGAACAAACAGATCGCAATGTAACAGAAGTAGCAACAGATATTTTCTTCCATATTCTGTACATCCGAGAGAAATTACACTAAAAAAAATTCTAAATAGAAAATAAAAAAAGGTATAAATTGTAAGAAAGGGGCGGGGCTTATGTGAAAACAAGCTCTTAATCTTACTTCATTAAAGAGAAGTTGGTTGTTTCACTGGAAGACCGAGTTATGACATTTCGATAAAAACTAACGAGCTCAAAATAAAAAAAGGATCAAGCATTGATGAGTCATTTACAGAAAGATCTATAAGAGGCATTTAGAAAAAAATAGATGAATTTGCATTTTTATACTTTAACACCATGGGTATTTAAAGTCAAGTATAGTGCCCCCTGGAGTACAGATCAACACCATGACCAAGCACTTAAGTATGCATTTGTGTACTTGTGTAAAAGTATGTCTTTGGCCTTGTAAATAATAGAGACAAAAACAGTAAGTGAATGTCTTTAAACCTACCTCCCACTCTTTAGTCAAATTACAGTCAAATCTAAACTGTATAAAAGTCCCTCAGACAGTACTATTGTGTAAATCCAGAGCGTCCTTGGTTAATGATTTCTTTTTTATTATTTCTGGGTGTGTTCGACTTCTGTATTATGTACATTTCATACAGTCCACTGCTACTAGTTTGACAGGGGCTGATTATGTTCCTAGATGGATTTTAATACTCACTAATGAGGTAGTGGAGATCTTAATGGCCCTGATGATGTCTGCAAGGTAACAGTACCTTAGCGTGTTGTAGTATCTCTAATTGTTGTGTTGGCATAAGACCTATTAGCACAACGTGCTGGGCTAACAGTAAGATGAACTTGAGCTTTGCATCTCCATGACACATGTAAACTGACATGCTCTGCTCACTCCTGCCATCTTCTCCTCAGATATTCTGGCAGAGCATACCAGTCCTTTGCTACAGGACCAGGAAGTCATGCCCTTCACCAGCTATCCCAGCATGCAGTACACCTCAGTGGAGCCCTCCATGTCATCACCATCATTCTACTCCAGTCAGCATTGCTACCCACAGTACAGTGGGGAGGAGTGGTACTCTCCCTCCGCCGTGTTTGAGATGAGGAAAGGACCGTTGGAGGGGGGCTTTGATAATGAGCTGGACGAGTCTTGCCCTGTTGTCCCAACTGTATGTAAAAGGTCCAGACACGCAGCCCACCCTGGAAGGAGCAAAGGCGAGGAACTGTGTGTGGTCTGTGGAGATAAAGCATCAGGGTATCACTACAATGCGCTCACATGTGAAGGATGTAAAGGTGAATCCCATAATTTACAGTATTTTTCAGTCATGAAAACATGTATTTCTGAACAAGGTTTTAGTAGGGTCAGGAACAGAATTTGTTCTGTAAAAAAAAAAAAAAAAAAAAAAGTAGTGGGACCGATCTGACATTTGATACTGTTAAATTAAATGCTCCTGCACTACTTCCTAAATAAGGGTGTAAAGCAGACAGCGAATTCAACAATGAATCTTATAAGCTGATTCTTTTTGGGAATCAAAACCTTACAGCGTGACCAGTAGTTGATTTACATAAGAAATGAATCTTTGTGGATATTTTACTGAATCATACAGCATAACAATGAATCTAATGTGTTGAATGCCTTTAGTGAATTAAAAAATTCATACAGATTGAACAGTGCAGACTGATTCCAAGACAAATATATTTTAAGAGCACTTCCTTGTAGTGAATCAAATCCATACAATGCGACCATTGTAGCCTGATTCACGAATAGTTGACTCTAATGAGTCAGCTCTTTTTAGTGAATCAAAAAATACAGCGCAATCCGTGCATCCTTACCAAAAAAGAAGTTTACTTCAAGTTTATTTCATTAAGTATACTTAAGTAAAGTTCAAGTATATTTTAAAGTATACTTTATGTTGTAAGTATTCAAATATCAGTGCACAAGAAGTATACTTGTAAGTGTACTATTTCAATACTCCTTGGGACTAAATTGGCCCATTTTCTAGTATAGTCTTAAATTTTCTTTAAGTGAAATTTACATCACACTTTAAGTATTGCTATGTCCAAATTTAGGTATTAATCATTATCCATTTTGTTATATAAATATCTGAACATACAAAACATCAAAATAAAGAATAAAAAGCTCTGAGTAGGTCGACATTTCATTCCATAACGTTACACAGTTTTGTTGATGTTTTATGTCTTATGATCATGTTAGATTACATGTGGAAGCATCTGTGTTTCGGTTTCTTCTTTGGAAATTCTTTACACTAGATGTGTAATAGTGCCCCCTACAGTATAACAATGAAAACACGGATTCCCAGAGCACAAGTATAGCTCAAGTTCAAGTTCAAGTTCATGTTCCTTTATTTATACTCGAAGGTAGATTTAGTTTGCAGTAGAGTCCTCATACACACATATGAAACAGACCACATATCACACATAATCAAAAACTACAGCATCAAAAAGTTATTATCGGTCCAGAATAAATAATACATACATAAAAACGAAGAGAGAGAGAAAAAAAAAAAAAAAAAAAAAATATATATATAATATATATATATATATATATATATATATATATATATATATATATATATATGTATTAATATTAATAATAACAATAATAATAATAATTATAATTAATTTCAGTAGTCTCCACATACAAAAAATACATAAAAACCAAGTACACTATAAGCTATAACTTATTCCTCAAAGTAATGGCTGGTGTCTTTTTGTTCTAAACCTGGGTATTATAAACCTACGCTCAAATATATAGACTAAGTATAAGTTATTTTTGAAAACGCCTGCTTGGGTAAAGTCTTGCAAGAACTCTGGTTGCAGTGTTATCTGCAAAACTTGTGTTTTTGGCTTGTGACGTTGGAGCCAGCCTACTGGAAACATTTCCAGGCTTCTGATTGGCCAACGTCGCGTTTTCATGTGGACAGAGATTTTTTTTTTTAAAACAGAAAAAGGAAAAACTCAGTTTATAAAAATACTCATGTACGTGTGAACATGGCCTAAGTCTAGTATACTTAAATGTAATTTTAAGTATATTTCTGAGAAGTACAATAAAGCACATTTGTATAGAAGTATACTAATAGCACACTTAAAAAAAAGCTTATTTTTGTAAGGATAGTCTGATTCCCAAACAAATTTCACTAATGAGTCTTTTTAGTGAATCAAACAGATAGAGTTTACAACTATATATGTAAGATCAGTATACTTCCTGAAAAGTTTATATGACAACATATATAGTTAAAATAGTATAAAAATAGCAAATTAAATGTTGAAATGTGTTAAAATTTTGTTTTGGTGTTGTACATTTTTAGCAAATTATTGGATTGCATATATAACAGGTCTAATAAGACATTCAAATTCATATATATATAATAATAATTTACAGCTACATCTTTGTTCTGTGAACTCTTTGTTCACCCTTGAACTTTCATAGATCTCATAGTGTGCCTGGTCTTACATTGTATCCATGGCTACATAGCTTATGAAGGACGTAATAATTGACATGGAATCCCATGCGTCAAATTTAGCTCATTGGAAAATCATTGGCTGAATGACTGTAAGTGTAATTCCACCTGTGCATGGACAATGTCCAAAGGGCAGATGCTGGGCTATGTGTCCCAAGTCCAACAGACTTGGCTGGGTTCGGTGCTCCTTCACGTTCAGTTTGGATTGGGTTCCCTCTCAGCTTTCTGCTGAATAATGATGTAGGCAACCAGAGCCACATGCCACCATGCAAAGTTAATGTGTGTCATTGTGCTCATGCTGGAATAATTACCTGTTCCAAAAACAACTGCACATGTTTGTCTGCTGCCTAGAACTGAAAATCAAGCATCCAAGGGTATCAGTATTACAGTACAGAACGTAATGTCTTAAACATTACACCATATGTTACATGGGCTGCAATGAACCTATTCCTTGATCTGTGTTTACAAAGTGGCCTTCTTGTTTCTCCTAATAGTTTAGACTTGTATGGTGGCCACAGTTGCTTCTATTTTTCTTTATTATGGTTTTCAGAATTAGAGAATAGTTTGATTATAATCCCTGTAATGCTTTGGCAATACTGTACCTACAAAAGTAAGTCATGCAAATAAAGCAATTTGAATTTGAATGGTTATGGAGAAAATAATTAAGCAATGAAATCTGCTCCTGAATGCCTATAATGCCTATTCTTGCCATCTGATCTGCCACTCTCTGTGTCACTCACAAAAATGGATTTCAGGTCTGTTCTGATAAGGGTGCAATGCTAAATGACAGTGCAAAAAAACAAAGCTAAATGTCAATAATAAAATGCAAATTTGATCCACGTAAAACGATTAATAATGTAAAACGGTTGGGGGGGGGGGGGGGGGGGAGGTTGGGTTGACCTAGGCATAAAATGCAACTTAATTCAAGAGAATTTTTTTTTATGTTTTTCTGTGTAACCTATGTTAGAAATGCATACTGTTGGGCTTTGCAGTTCGTGGTAATATTAATACATTTCTATGTTTTGTCACTTTTAGCTTTTCAGTTTTTTTCTGTGTTGGGTCACTACATGACATTCTATCAAAAATCTGGATCCCGCTGGAACATTATAGTGTACTATATGTGAAATGTGTGGCATTTTGAACATTTTCAGTTATTCGGTTGTTGATGCTGTGCTATTCCTTCCAGGTTTCTTCAGAAGAAGCATCACAAAGAATGCTGTATATAAATGCAAGAGTGGAGGAAACTGTGAGATGGACATG
Organism: Carassius auratus; assembly: GCF_003368295.1. Taxonomy (NCBI): domain Eukaryota; kingdom Metazoa; phylum Chordata; class Actinopteri; order Cypriniformes; family Cyprinidae; genus Carassius; species Carassius auratus. The sequence goes on from NC_039285.1 coordinate 6,763,910, forward strand.
TACATGCGCAGGAAATGCCAAGAGTGTCGACTCAGGAAATGCAAAGAGATGGGCATGCTGGCAGAGTGTGAGTAAGAACACTGCAAACATTGTAAAACGTATTCCTGTTCAACTAATATAACACGAGAGTCACGCACATTGTGAAATCAGATGAGACACTATAAACTCTAGAACAGCAGTTTTCAATAAAAGTTATTAACTGGAATAGTAAAAAAAAAATACTTAATTTATTTTTCAACGAGAATGTAACTAGCTGTTTTTTTGGGGGGCAATAAATTATATGAGATGGTTTGTGTTCAAATAATATTGATTTACTTGAGATTAGACTGTGGAAGAAAGGAAGAAGCTGTATTTTCTAAGCTTCTGTTGCTCATGAATAATGTATTGAGATTTACTTCTATATTGCTGAAAGAGATAAAATATAACAATTTTATTGTTTCCAATACTAATTCTTGTAGCACAAAACAGAGTCCAAAATATGTTGTGCATACAGTAAACCTTATAGAAAAATAGTTTGCATTTAAATAGTCAATCTGTCCAATATGTATTTGCATCCTCAGGCTTGTTAACTGAAATTCAGTGCAAATCCAAAAGACTGAGGAAAAACACCAAGGCCTCATCTGACGAAAGTACAGGGGATGATGTTGGTGACAGTCGAGATGCTAAACAAGTTGTATCTACCACTAAATCCTCCAAGGTAAGAACACAGGTGCTGTCTAATTGGCTGAATATTATAATTTTCTAGAAAATCTCCACTTTCAAAGCAAACAAAAATACTGTAATTTTTTTTTTTTTTTTTATGTTCAGTTTTTCAGTTTTCATGGCGTTGTGCTAACGTATAATGTTTCAGGCATAATTGCAAACTAACTTTTTATTTAAGTGCTATCAAAGTTTAAAGGTCAACCTCGATTCTCTTTACCATTGTTCTTCTCACTTTTGCTCACATATACGGTTAATTTTAAAAGATTATTTTATGAAGAAGGTTGTAAAATTGCTGTGCAGGATCAAAAGTTGTCTAGTTATGAAAGAATTACACCACTAATCTTTATTTCTTATTCCACATAGCTGGATGGTCCATGATCCAAATGCCTCCAAATCCAGTTTTATAAATGTATGATTTTTGGCACATTTTCTCATTTCAGGAGAATATAGAACTGAGCCAAGACCAGCAGGCTTTAATAAGTTATGTAGTTGACGCTCACAACAAACATCGCATCCCTCAGGATATGGCGAGAAAACTGGTATGTCTTCTCAAAAAAAAAACAAAAAAAACTTTTAAATCTTATTTTTCTTTTTATGATTCTTTAATACACAAAACATCCAAATACTACTGTTGAAAGTCAATTTACAACTTGGCCTGTTCTTATCGCTGTTAAATCATTACATAACTGAGGTTATCACCACCCCAATGTCACAAAACAGTGGCTTATTTGCATGATTTTTCCTCCTTCTATCCTGTCCAAAGCTACAAGAACAATTTAACGCAGAAGAAAACTTCCTTCTACTGACTGAAATGGCTACTAGTCATGTTCAGGTGCTGGTTGAGTTCACAAAAAATATACCAGGTAATGTTTTTCAAATTCTACATGAGCTATTTCTATTGCAATTTCAATACCACTTGTTTAAAAATAAAATACAATTAAATCACATAAGTTCAAGAAATGGTCATGTGACACTTTTTATATGACAGTGATGTGAAGAGGAGAATGCACTAACTCCAGTCCTCCAGTCCAAACATGCTTACCGGGGTTCTTGTATTCTGAGCAGGTTTTCAATCTCTGGATCATGAAGATCAGATCGCTTTATTAAAAGGTTCTGCCGTAGAGGCAATGTTTCTGCGTTCAGCCCAGGTCTTCTCCAAGAAGCTGCCCAACGGACACACAGAGGTACTAGAAGACAGGATCAGACAGAGTGGTGAGTTCATTATTTGGATTGCAGCATAATTTACAGCGCGACTCATGACCTTTATCTGCTTTTATGGCACGTTCAAATGAATGATGGCTCTGGGATTGGGTTTCAATCTAGTATGCCACATACTTGTTGAGATCCTCAGAGCCCAGAACAAAGTCCATAAAGTTCACTAGGCACGTTACATTAATAATGTATGTGTCCGCCCTAAATAACGACAGGAAATTTGCCATCTTGAAAATCCCGTGGTGTACATTACATGAGTAAAAGGACACTAAAGTCCAACTAGTTTCGGTTTCACAGAAGTCTAAGCACTGGATGACTGCCAGGAACAGCACAAAGAGGAAAGCCCTCATATAGCTGGACAATATTATATCTTCTGCTTTTGCTTTATGACATCTTTTTTGTAGAAGAGATGTGGTTAAAGAAGGATGCATGATCAATTCGGTCTCTTAAAAGCATCGTAATACAGCCCTCCTACGGTGCACACTGAATCACCTTTATTTCAAAATTGCTTTCAGCCTCTCAATATTTGAAAAGCCGTGACGGACCATCCAGTCAGTAATATTTCTAAACAGGCAGATAAATGCAGACTGTTTGAGTCCATCACTCTTCTTCTCTGCAGTATGGGCTCGGGAATATTCACGCAAAAGGCCAGTGTGGGAGAAATAGACACACTGTCTAAAGAGGCTATTGTTCTCTATCTAAACATCGAGAGGCCTATTGTCCCACTCTGTGGCTCTCAGCGCCTCTGACATTTCTCTGGCATGAAGCCTTCGTGATGTGTCTGTTTTTCAGTTATTTTTTTTTTGCTCCCTTCTTTTTTTGGAAAGTTATGACAAAGGTTATCCTTTCATCTGAAGGGAAATTAATGAAACTGTGAACGGAGTCCACATGCTGCAATCATTCTCTCTATCAGTGGTGGTGACTGTTTGTACCTATATACTGAGTTTTTGAAGAGTTTTTTACACTCTAGTGGCAATGTTTTTCTTTCATATAAACATTATGGTAAGCTGAGCTAAGAAATTTTCCCTACTGATGTCTTCAGTGTGTCATCTCCCACTGAGGGATTCCCTGATTGGTCGGTCTGTAAACCAAACCCTTATGGCTCTTCACACCGAATGCTTTACATCAGAAAAGAGCTCTCAGCTCACATAGCCAGTAAAGTATGATAATTATATCAATGATAATGATAAAGACAAAGGCCTCACACAAAACAGGAAAGCCCTTCAAAGACAGGCTTCAAATGAACTGCTGTTACTGGGATTTCCACTGAATGTGGAAACGCAACAGCTGTGGGGATCCGAGGCCAGAATCAGATCAGCTCTGACCTAACAGACAATAGAAAGCAAGAAGGTCACGACCCCTGATGATCTACCATTGCACACTGAGGGACTTTCAGAAAGTCTCTTCCAAAGCAGACAGTGAATACACAGCAAAATCATCTTCTTAAGATATATTTTGTCTTGTTTCTCATTTTTGTCCAGTGAGAATATATCTGTTCCCTAAAAAAGATGAATTTACTTGTGCAAGATATGAACAGTGTTCTTTAAAAGTGTATTTTAAATACATTTTCTCACATCACTGGCAAATTCATGAAAAAAAAAATCTTACACAATTTTGCTTAATTTATCTAGTTTTAAGGAGGTTTAGATTTTTTTTCCCCAGAGGCAACAAGATGAAAGTAGATTAAAAAGAGCATTATTTAAAATGCAATATGCCTACATTTTATATAATGGATGGAAAGATTCTTTCAAAGAGGAAATTGTGTGATTTAGTGAATTCATAGGACACTCCTAGTCACTTTTAAAAATAGGAAACACTGCCACCCTGAGGCCTCAGAATAATATAGGCCAGTTATAAAAACACACTTCATTTCAAACATTCAACAAAGACATTTTACTACTGAATACTTGGCGGTTGCCTATAAGATTTATTTATTGAAGCTCAAACGGAATTTATGGAAGTAAGATTACAATGCATTATGTAATGTGAGCTTTAGTCTAGTAAAGAAGGCATGGCATTTAACTTTAAATCATAGCTGGATTGTAAATGTGTGCCTTGGTCTCTTGGCTTCAAAGAAATATGTTTCGAAAGTGGTTACAGGTGGTAATAAATGACTATATCTATATGAAAATCGTTATTTCCTCCACAGGGATATCTGAAGAGTTTATCACACCCATGTTTAACTTCTATAAAAGCATTGGGGAGCTACAGATGATGCAAGAGGAACATGCTCTCCTCACTGCTATCACAATCCTCTCACCAGGTGAGATGCCATCTGTCACCTAATGTTTTAACATTTCAGAATGCGGATCATTTTATTTTTATTTTTTATACATTCTCTAGTCTCTAACGCTCACCAAGGCTAAAGCATCATGTGATGGAAACATTTTATCCCATTTAAAACCCAGTTTTGGTTTTTATGAAATCAGTTTGAACTGTTCAAATAATAAGGTATATGGTTAATGATTAATGGAGGTCACAACTGAAAAGCGCATTTTTTGTCATTGTTTCATGCTTCAGAAGGCCATAACGAAATCAAATTGTTTTCATGTGACTGAATCTGTTCTTTCTAAACAACAGACAGACCATATGTAAAGGACCAGGAGGCAGTAGAGCGTCTGCAGGAGCCAATGTTGGAGGTGCTGAGGAAGGTCTGTAAACTACAGCACCCCCACGAACCCCAGCACTTTGCACGGCTTCTCGGTCGTCTGACTGAGCTTCGCACCCTCAACCACCACCACGCTGAAGTGCTGGAGTCGTGGCGCATGAGCGACCACAAGTTCACCCCACTCCTCTGTGAGATCTGGGACGTTCAGTGACTTTGTGGAAGAGAAAATTTACACAAAATGGGGAAGTGAAGGAGAAATGCTAGAGACTTTTACTAAGCTGCCAAAGAGAGGAGTTCACACACTTTTCAGAGAAGAGGACTGTTAAAGTATGTAATGTAAACATAATATATTGTCAAACTTCATGTAAGATTTTAAAGACATTATCAGCTCTTCAAGAAAAGACTGATGTACACATTTTTATATTGTAATACCTTTGAAAATGTTTTCCTGGCCTTTGCTACTTGGCAACTTTGTTTTAAATCTGCTTTCTTTCATCTGGAAATTTTGTGGCTTTTTACATTTTATGTCTGTTTGTGTTTTGTCTGAAAATATTTTAAGATTCTCAAAATCTGTAGCCTACTGCCTGACCTGTGGTCACTCTTGTTTTGTGCCCAAATATATGTGTTTATCAGTAAACTGCATTGTGAAATTATTTATAAACAGTATATTTAGTATAACAGGCTAAATATTAAGAGGACACTTGAACAACAGGCCAAACCATGGGCATTAAATGAATAGTTCACCCAATAATGAAAATTGGCTGCAAATGTATTCACCTTCAGGCTATCTAGGAAGTAAATGATTTTGTTTCCTCATCTGAACACATTTGAAGAAATTTAGCATTACATCACTTACTCACCTCTGCAAACTGCTGATAAAATCATCACAATGATACATAAGGAACAGGGGCGGATCTACCGGGGTGGCATGGGGTGGCAAATGCCACCCTAGAAGAAAGCCTTGCCACCCCTGCTAGCAGCAACGAATTAAAAGTTATGGCCAATTAAAAAATTTACAAGCACAAATCTCCATTGGCCGACTGCAGTGAATGCAGCAGCGCGAGAGGGCGCCAGAGCGGCAAGAGACTGGTTTGTTTGGAAAAAAAAAAAAAAAAAAAGTGCGCGCGAAGCGAGGGAACCAGCCGCAAGGAGACACATGAGGACAGTGGTAAAATGGATTATCAATCTATCAAGAAATTAAGCTATAATGAAAGCACAGTGCTAGCCTAGTTGTGTAGTCTAATACATGATACACTTTTAAAAAGCGTGAGGATACGTAACAACTTCGTTTTGTCAGAAATTTCACACTTTCATTCATAAATTCACCCCGTCTGTGTTTGCGAAGCGACGGGGATTCAGTCACAAATGAACTTGCTGTATAAAGCAGAACGTCACGGAATTCGGACATTTTTGAAGGAATAAATCAAAAGTAGGCTGTACATTTAATCAAATCTCAAAATGGACTATGAGAATGAGCTCCTTTTACATTATACTCCTCTACGTTCGCTACGTTCTCAAAACTCAGGCAATTTGATAATACCTAGATAATCAAAATCAACTGCGGGTGGCAGGTCCTTTTCCTATTTGGCGCCTAAACTCTGGAATAACCTACCTAAAATTGTTCGGGAGGCAGACACACTCTTGCAGTTTAAATCTAGATTAAAGACCCATCTCTTTAAAGGGGGGGTGAAATGCTATTTAATGCATACTGAGTTTTTTACACTGTTAAAGAGTTGGATTCCCATGCTAAACATGGACAAAAAATTTTCAAAAATTAAGTTGTACGTTTGTAGGAGTATTTCTGTTCCAAAAATACTCCTTCCGGTTTGTCACAAGTTTCGGAAAGTTTTTTTCGAGTATTGGTCTGTGTGACGTTAGATGGAGCGGAATTTCCTTATATGGGTCCTAAGGCACTTCTCCTGGAAGAGCGCGCGCTCCCGTATAGCAGAGCACTGAGAGGCTGAGCACAGACAATCACTGATCAGAGCGAGAGCGTCGCGAAATGTCACAAAAGGAGTGTGTTTTTGGTTGCCAGGGCAAGACAACCCTGCACAGATTACCAAAGAAAAAACAGCATTAAGGGACCAGTGGATGGAGTTTATTTTTACAGAGGATCAACAGAGTTGTGCAAGTGTTTGTGATTGTTCCCTGCATTTCTAAAATGCTTTTTTTACAAACAAAGCCCAGTTTGACGACGGATTTGCGTATCGTTTATTTCTTAAGGATGATGCAATCCCAAGGAAAAAGGGTCACGATTGTGTGTTGGAACCACAGGCGGTGAGTAAAACTGCTTAAAATATCTCTGCCTCCTTGTTAGTGCGTCCGCCTCCCATCGGAGACCCGGGTTCGAGCCCCGCTCGGAGCGAGTCGTTGCTGCTGCTGCTCTCGTTCAGTTTCAGCCTTCACAGCTGTCACAGCTTCCAAACGCTCTCAACGCAAAAGCCTACTCGCGCTCATGATTCTTTAGCTCTGCCCACACGTCACGCCTCCAGACGCTCTTGTTTTTCCAGGAAAAATCGGTAAAGACTATCTTTCTCTTATGAATATAATAAAACTAAATACTTTTTGGAGTTATGAAGGATGCACTACTACTCTATAGGTACTCAAGATTAACAGGATTTTGAGTGAAAACGAGCATTTCACCCCCCCCCCCCCTCTAACCTGGCATACACATACATAACATACTAAAATGCTTTTAATATCCAAATCCGTTAAAGGATTTTTAGGCTGCATTAATAAGGTAAACCGGAACCGGAAACACTTCCACTTCACATAACATGTACCTTCTACATCATTAGAAGAATGGCATCTACGCTAATATTTGTCTGTTTCTCTCTTGTTCCGAGGTCACCGTGGCCACCAGATCCAGTATGTATCCAGACCAGAGGGTCACTGCAGTCACCCAGATCCAGTACGTATCCAGACCAGATGGTGGATCAGCACCTAGAAAGGACCTCTACTGCCCTGAAAGACAGCGGAGACCAGGACAACTAGAGCCCCAGATACAGATCCCCTGTAAATACCTTGTCTCAGAGGACCACCAGGACAAGACCACAGGAAACAGATGATTCTTCTGCACAATCTGACTTTGCTGCAGCCTGGAATTGAACTACTGGTTTCGTCTGGTCAGAGGAGAACTGGCCCCCCAACTGAGCCTGGTTTCTCCCAAGGTTTTTTTCTCCATTCTGTCACCGATGGAGTTTCGGTTCCTTGCCGCTGTCGCCTCTGGCTTGCTTAGTTGGGGCACTTCATCTACAGCGATATCATTGACTTAATTGCAAATAAATGCACAGACACTATTAAAACTGAACGGAGATGACATAACTGAAACTGATTTTCAAAGCCTGGCTACGGCCATGGACATGGTGTGAGTCTTTTAATGGGTTCTTTCATAACCCTGCTTGTTTTAATGTTTTTATGAAATATCTGTACTGACCTGTTGATCATATTATTTACTGCCATGAGAGCCACAAAAGTAAGACTGTTGTAGATTGCTTTTTGGCGGGTGTGCTTGCGCTGTCACGGTCTTGTTCATTTCCGATATTTTGTTGTGGCAAAAAAAAAGAAAAAAAAGATGGTGGCTCACGACAAATATTGGATTTACACCATTTGAATCTTGCACGCAGGACATGCAAATTCAAGATGCTGATGGTAAAACAAATTACAAGACAAAGGAAGTTCCTCAGATTTGATTTAGAGGCGTATAAATTCCGTGCTTCACGGCGTTCGTGTGCTAAATTACCTTGACTATTGTCTGGTATTAGTACAATCACAGACTCGAGGATGCTCTCATCGAGATCTTGTGCTGAATCATCTGAGCAGGACATCTGTTTGAGCCCTTGGAAATTGTCAAAAAACTAAAACAAATCCAAAGACAGTCCTAGTTTTAGCTTTATCCTCCCTCAAAAGAGTTGGGGATTTACAAGCTCTTTCTATTTCCTTTTCGTACATGGATTTTGCACCAGGATTTGTGAAAGTTTTGTTGTGACCAAGGCCTGACTATGTCCCTGAGGTTGATTCAAATCCTTTTTGCTTCCAGCAGGTGGTCTTGGAGGCTTTCTTCCCCACGAAGGCGGTGTTAGGAGATTTAAGCATTTGTCCTGTGAGGGCGCTAAGATCTATGTTGATTGTACAGCCCGATGGCGTGAGTCCGACCAGCTGTTCAGTTGTTTTGGGAGTAAAAATAAAGGTTGTGCTGTCACAAAGCAACACATGTCCCATTAGCTGGCGGAGGCTATATACTTAGCCTATGAGGCATGCGGCTTTGCTTTGCACTTAGGAATTCAAGCTCATTTTACGAGGACGGTGGCTTAATCACAAGCCTTCATTTGTGGGTCTTCTATGGATGATATATGTGCTGCAGCAGGATGGACCTCAACGTGCACTTTTGTCAAATTTTACAGCCTGTGTGTGAGGATGGCTCCTGGCTCTCAGGTTCTTTCCGTTTGAGCATATGCTTTCCTTGGATCCCAGCTATCTCAGGTACGTCAGACGTGATGGTATAGCATTTCCATACAGTGATGTCACCGCAGCATCGAAGTGACCTATGAAAGGGAATATGTCAGTTATGTATGTAACCACAGTTCCCTGAATAGGGAACAAGATGCTGTGGTTAGGGCCATTCCGTACCTTGTTAGCGTTTCCTTATTATCATTAAATAGTAGAGCATGGAGGTATACTATAACGCCTGCGTAAGGCGGTGCAAAGTGCTATTTGGCCAATAAGATTGGAGGGATGGTACAGGGCTTCAGACATTCATCACACCAAGAGGTTTTCCCATACGGTGATGTCACCGCAACATCTCGTTCCCTATTCCGGGTGGATATCTCGAAGAATGGAGGGGGAGAAGTCCAGGGCCTCCCTTACCAAAAAGTAGTATACTTTAAGTTTATTTTACTAAGTATACTTAAGTAAAGTTGAAGTATATTTTAAGTATACTTTATGTAGCAATTATACAAATATCAGTGTTCTAGTAGTATACAGTACTTGAAAGTGTGCTATTTTTAGAATATAAAAGTATACTTTTAAGTAAACTTTAAGTATAACAGTAGTTTAACTCTGTTTTGTAGTTTGTACTGCAATTATACTAAAAGTGAACTTATGTATACTGATAGTTTACTAATTAAATAATTTGTACACTTTGAAGTATAGTCCCAGTAAACTACTAATTTAGTAGTTTTATACTACAAGTATATTCATATTTTCTTTAAGTGAACTTTACATCATACTTTAAGTATACTACTATGTCCCTATTTACAGTAGGTTTGTATTTTGTACGTATTTTGTTGTATGAATATCTGAACATACAAAACATCCAAAGAAAGAACAGGTTATCTGCTTGTAAACAGAAACATTTTATTCTAGCTTCATGCTTTCTTTTTTTAAAAACACTTTAATGTGGGTAAGTTGAAAAAAAAAATAAAGGAATACAATTTTGAACAAAAAGCTGAAAAGGACTATGAATTGGATTCAGAATTATAATCAAAATGTAGATGGAGTCGATCAACACCCCAAAGCTTGAATGTAACTATTAACTCTTCATCGGTCGACTTCTATAAGGTTACAGTTTTGATGGTTTCATGTCAGATGATCGTGTTACATGTGCCAGTATCTGTTGTTTCTTTTTTCTTCTTCACTTGTGTTTTTTTTTTTTTCTGTACAGATGTTTACTAGCGCCATCTACGTATAATAATAAAAACTTGGATTCTATGAGTATAGCTCAAATATATTTAGAGTTATTGTAAGTATAAGTCAAGTATAAGTCATGTAATTTTAAGTATATTTCTGAGGAGTACATGAAGCCCATTTCTGAGAAGTACATAAAAAGTAAACTAAAAGCATACTTTCCTATTTTTAGTTGAAAAGAAATATACTAATAATACACTTGAATAAACTTCTTTTTCTTAAGGGTAGACATATACTCGTCTTTGAAAACCATGAAAACATGGTCTAGTCTATATTAAGTACACTACTAAATTCTACAATTAATAAATAAAATCTGACATCCACTATTCTGGAATCAGACAAAAGATCTATTCTAAAACTTCACAAGAGACTACTTATTTATAGATGAACAGGGATGAATTGACTGAGATAATTTCTTCACTATGCTTGAAGGGCCCATGGTGTGGTATCAGAAGTTTGAATATGCAGTAGGTCACTGGCTACAAAAGACTGCAGAGCACGTGTTCGGCTGTGTACTGTGCAGTCCTGGATGTTTCAGTCTTTTTAGAGGAGCCGCACTCATGGACGACAATGTCATGAAGAGATACACAACCAAAGCCAATGAAGCCAGCCAATACGTCCAGTGTGATCAAGGTCTGCTTGAATCTAACAACTGACAAATAATACCAATTAAACCTAGACTAACATAATTCCCCATCTGTTTGGTGTAATGTCAGGTGAGGACCGCTGGTTGTGCACTCTGCTGCTGCAGCAGGGCTGGAGGGTGGAGTATAACACAGCATCTGATGCATACACCAATGCTCCACAGGAATTTAAAGAGTTCTACAACTCTACCTTGGCCAACACCATTGACCTCTTGGGTTCAGGAGAACTGACCTCTCAGAGGAAGGAAGCTCTATCTCAAAACCTTACATCTTGTACCAGATTATCAGCATTGTCCCTTCCATCCTGGGCCCTGCCAGTATCTGTCTCATGATATCAGATAAGGTTTCCAGTAAATTTGTCCTTATTAGATGCATTATTTTGTTTTAGAAATATGGCATCATAGTGATGTTTTTACAGTAACATTTGTCCAAAATATTTATTAAAGTGCTTTATCTTGCAGGAAGCTTTGTGTTCAACTTGAATGTGGATGAAAATATAGCCCTAGATTTGGCCATAGTGCCCCCTACTGTCTACCTCATCCTGTGCTTTAAACTGAAATCTGACACACAGATTAAAATCGCAGCAATCATGAGTGTACTCTATGCATTTCTCATGGTGGGAACAATTCTTTCAATCATAGGTAACTTTTTTTTATTTTCCTTCCAGTGTTCCTTCCAGCGTTTTCTTTTTCAGTTGGCACAGTAAGACTTCAGCAAGGATGCATTAAAGAGATAAAATTTGATGATAAATTTGATGGTAAAAAACTTTGCAATGTTTCTTAAATAACCGAATATCCATGTTATAAAATAGAAATTCTAATATTCACACTTTAAATTTACCATTTGACCACACTAAACTACCATTTCAATACACTAAACTACAACAAATTTTTTTTTTTTACCATCTCGCTGATTAGAAATTAGCATTACATAAATATCAACTGATATGTTTTAATGCCTCTTTTCTCACACGTTGCAGGATGAAATCAATTTATAGAGGGAACTGCAGAAGAAACATCTGGAACCTCTTAAAGAGAATAAAAGAGCAACAGGAAAAAATTGCTAATGTTCTAAGATAACTTTGGGCCTGTATTCACAAAACATGTTATTCTATTCACAAAGATGCTGAGAAAAACATTTCCTAAAGAATAGAGAGAAGTCTTAATCTAAGGGAAAGGGCGGGGTTGACCTTGTTGCTATGGATGATGTCAGCGTGCTTATTAACTATTCACACAGTGATTGGCTAATAGTCTCCATCAGGGATTTATTCACAGAGATATTGTAGAGCAAGATGTTGCCATATATTAAGATTTAAAAATACACATTTTGTCACCTTCAAATTCAAAGATTTTAAAATGCAGCCTAAGTGTCACTAATTAAACAAGTATATTTTCAGCTAATTGTCAGCTTCTTGTATGCGTCTCATAAGCAATTAGTGAATATACATATAACAGCCTTTTAATTAACAGAGTAGAGTAATCATGGCTGATAGTAATACATAGAAACTTAAAAAAATAAAAATAAAAATAAATAAACTCCAAAGCCAAAGACGATACCTTTTTAAAAGGTTATTATCATCAAATGTGTCTAAACCGTTTACATTCATAGGCAGACGCCGGCAATGGCCATTTCAGGATAGTTTGTGGTTTGATCTTAGTGACTTGGGAGTCCTCTTCACAGCTCCTAACTTTCACAGATTTAGGAGCTAGTTTTAGAGCTAATACACGTTGTGAAATACTCTTAGAGTAAAAATGTAAGAACCCTACATTTAGAATTGACATGCCCATTATTTCTAAGATTTTCTCCTAAATCGGCAAGTTATGAGCTACTATTTTTGCCTAAAGATGTTTTGTGAATACAGGCCCATGTGAGCCAATTGATCACACACAAAACCATGCCATTATATATATAAACTATAACTTCAATATGTTTTGTATTGAATAATTAATGTTAATAGTCCGGTGGATACTAATATATTGAAAATAGAATGTTGTGAATATGTAGTGTATAAACCTGAATGTTCTGTTGTAGAGTAAAAAATCATTCCTGCCAATTAACTGATTTAATTATTTTTTTTATTGAATTAGTTGATATGCCAAGTAATAATCAAATAATCACAATCAATCACATAGTATTGAATATTAGCATTCAAAATGATAGACATGAAAAGAAATGGCCATATTCCATATACCATGCCTGTATGGAGCCAAAAGAGTCTCAATAAAGATAAATGCACACACTACATTCACATATGTACACATAGGATTCATACATGCACACACATGATTCATAATTATACACACAGGATACACAAATGCGCACAAAATTTACAAAAGCCCACACAAAAATTAAAAAGAACTGAAGATTCACAAATGCATACAAAATTCAGAAATGCACACAAAATTCAGAAACACAAACACAATTCAGAAATGCAAACAACATTTACAAATGCACTCAAGATTCACAAATGCACAGGACAAGATTCAGAAATATATTTCTGATGCACACACACATATATCTTGATTTACAAACTGCTTGCGGTCTGTGAACTTGACTGCATTTTTTTTTAAACAGGGAATGATCAGCAACCAATCAGATATCTCCCTTCTTTTAGCCAACCACAAGAACGCACTCCACGTGGGGGATTGTTTACTTATAAGCCAATCACATGAACGCATTCAAACAGCTGCAATATGCCTGTGGTGCAGCATATTACAGCCTACTTATTTATGAAATTGTAAGAAATAACATGTTTGTTTAGATTACAATTCAGGTTTATTTTTTATTATTTTTTACAAAATATAAATTAAACAATGTCTCAATACATATCAAAAGTTAACCATGGATTCATAAATTTGCAATAGGCAATTATTTCATTTTATTGAAATATTTTAATGAAAGTAAAAAAAAAATGTACACCTTTTTGAATATTTAAGTATATCTAAATATTCTTTTGGATGCAATATAGAAGTCACTTTATATTTTCCTTCACTTTACGTGAGGAAAGTGAATCGTTCGCTGAGGAAAGTGAGTCGCTCGCTGCGTGAGGAAAGTGAGTCGTTCGCTGCGTGACTCGTGAGGAAAGTGAGTCGTTCGCTGCGAGAGGAAAGTGACTCTCTGGCTGCGGAAAGTGAGTCTCCTGCTGCGCAAAGTGGGTGTCCGGCTGCACAAAGTGAGTCGCCGGTTGCCTGAGGTAATTGAGTCGTTCGCTGAGGAAAGTGAGTCGTTCGCTGCGTGGGGAAAGTGAATCGTTCGCTGAGGAAAGTGAGTCGTTCGCTGCGTGAGGAAAGTGAATCGTTCGCTGAGGAAAATGAGTCGTTCACTGATTGGCTTATAAGTAAACAATCCCCCATGTGGGGTGCATTCTTGTGATTGGCTAAAACAAGGGAGATATCTGATTGGTTGCAGATAATTCCCTGTTTAAAA